>NW_024543220.1:1130000-1150000 GCF_018167655.1 Microtus oregoni
TCAAAGCCATCTTGAGCACATGCGCAGCTCAAACCTAGCTGGGACTACACTGTAACTAGTTTCAAAATAAAACAAACAAAAAATGCTCTTTCACTACCAACTGACTTCAACCATTCCTGCTGACTACTTTCCCTTATTTCTATTAAAAATAAAAATAAGCATTTGGACTTTCCGACTTGTACTGGGGAAGAAAAAAAGACTTGGTGTTAGCAGGTTAAAAGAAATTAATTAGTCAGACTATCGTGGCATAGACCTTTAATCCCAGCACTCAGGAGGCAGAGGCAGGCAGATCTTTGTGAGTTCGAAGCCAGCCTGCTCTACAGAGCGAGTTCCAGGACAGACAAGTAGACACAGAATCAGAATGGCAGGAACAGGAGCTCTAAGGGCCCAGGACAGACTGGTGACAGAGGCAGTCAGAGCCACAGGGAGCCCGATAGCAGACTGAGTAGCTGCCATGATACAGTCACATCCAGAGGCCTCTCCAGCTCTTGTGATCAACTTTGTTTATCCCAGCTGAAATGTTCATAGGAATAGCCAAGGCTAGAATGTTCTACTGGTGAGATTATACCTGAGCTATACTGGGCTATCCCACTAGCCCCCACACTTTGTTTTTGTTTCCCATCCTCTTGCTCGGCTTCCATCTACCTCCTGTGTTTTATAGTTCTCCCCCCTCCAGTCTAGCCGAAACCTTTCCATTTAATAAGAGCCTTCATCATAGAAACGTCCTTTAAGGGCTAGGGAGATGGCTCAGAGGTTAAGAGTGCTGACTACTCTTCCAGAGGTCCTGAGTTCAATTCCCAGCACCCACATGGTGGCTCACAACCATCTGTGATTGGTTTTATTCATATATTTTTACCTGAGGCTTCTGTGTTTATGTTAACCTCAAACTTAGATGCAATAATGAACTGACAGCTAGAATTACTGACAACTTACTATTTGTTTTGGGTTTTTTTGGGGGGGTGGGCAGGGTACAGGGTCTAACTATGGAGCCTTGGCTGGCCTAGAACTCTCGAAGGAGACCAGGCTGGCCTTGAACTCACAGAGACCCACTGCTCACACCCTCCGAATGCTAGGATTAAAGGTGTGAATGACCACACCCTTGAGCAATATTCATTTAGAGGTTTCTAAAAGGGATGCAACGCCATTCTCTGCCCTTGCTCAGTGCAACCCAGGCCAACCTGAACTCTTCTCTACGTAGTCTTGGGTGACTGAGCTCCAGATCCTCCTGCCTCTACCTCTCAGGTGCTGGGCTTGCAGGCGTGCACCACCGCCTCTGGCTTCATTCCATCTTCACACAAAACTCATTGCTGCCCCTTTACAGACATCTGGAGAGATGAACTTTGGCCATGCCTGCATGAACACAGGTAGTCAGACTCAGGATTCCAGACGTCGGGGGTGGGGTAGGGTACAGCCTTCAACTCCTAGATCCCGAGGGGCTCGAGTTTGGAACTCACTTCACTCAAAGCGGCCAGCGCCTTGTCCACCGCCCATGCCCTGGTACAGCGGCACGCCTGGGCAGTCTCCAACACTCTCAGAGGCAGCCCCACACTGCCGTTTGGGATTTCTTCCTCTCTGCAGGCTTTCCTGAAGTTTGCCTTAACCTGACCTCACTGAACTGTCACACAAAGAAGAGGAAGGGCCACCCTGCTCATCTGTCCTGGGCTGTGGTCACCCGGAGAGCCCCAGGGCCTGTGCCTCCCAGGGCTGGATGTTCACACCACACCACCACGCAGCCACTTGAGCGGAATGCACCTGGAGGTCATCACTCGCTTCCTGGCAGCCACCCAGCTCCAGCTGTGTAGCCTCCCCCCTTTCCTGTCCTTCTCTTCCTTTCCTCCCCCTCAGCCTTCTTCCCACCCTTTTTTGCTGGCTTCTGTTCTTTCTTTCCATGAGCAGAGAGTTTCCAGGCTTGGCGCGCAGCCAGGACATGTGGACAAAAGACAGCGATCTTGGAGGGAGACGTCATCTTCCATGCTGGCCACGCCCCTGGCTGCTCCCAAGGTTCTGGGGAAGGGGTGGGAGATGTGGCCTAGTGTGATGGTTAAAGCAAGGGTTTGAATGGTTCTGGATCCAGGTTCGGATTCCAGCGAGCCCGAGAGCTGCAGGCCTGGCCAGTGGCTTTCCTCAGCCTCGTCCTCTTGGTGTTACCAGCGGCTTGGAGAGGCCTTGGGAAGGATGAAGTGAGATTGCACCTGCTGGGCACTCAGCTCGGGGCACATTCTGAGATAGGTGTCAACAAATGTCTGCTGTGGTTTTAATTCAGCCTCCCCCAACAAGTGACACTAACAGGAATGAACAGCAGAGGGTCCCGAGTTGATAAGGACCGCACCCTCAACTCATTTAGAGGGCTAAGTGTTCCCAAGCTCTATAAAATTCTACAATACTCTCAGACAAGGCGGGTGTGTAGTTCAATGGAAGAGCACTTTCCTAACATACAGGACTTGCATATATGTTATATACAAGGCCCTGGTTCAATCCACAGCACTATATAAACCCATTCCCTATCCCCGCAGCCACACACAACTCTCAAGCAAATGATCATAGTGACAACATAATCGGAGAAAGTTAGTCTGGGTTATTGCAAGGGCTGAGCCCCTTCCTTCCACAACAGAACAGACAACCAGGACACGCTGACCCTCATCTGATGTCCCCGTGGGTCACCAAGCCTGCTGTCCTGGCCTTCCCAGCCAGCACTATTGTCCAGTGTCCAGCTTCTTTTGGGCCAAGGCCCTTGTCTTCTGTTTACTATCTCTGCCGGTGTTTTGTACTTAGGAACTGCACAGTGCCTACAAGAATGCTCATTTCGTTAGCGCTTTCATTAGCGTTGAGATGCGGGAAAACGGTCTTTCGCCTACAATCTCACTTAGCTAATCTTAGGCAGCATGAATAGACTTGAAATTGACCAATAATCTCCATCACCTGGCAGAAAAAAGAAAAAGGCCAGTCGGGCCCAGGGAATGTGAGCGAAACAGCTAAGGAAACATCCCAGTGGGCCTGGCTAAGCGCTGACTTAACCACTGCAGACGTAAATAGGAAACACAGTGAGCACTCAGAGGAGGGCAGTGGGCACTGGGGAGCCACAGCCGCCTTCAAGGAAACCAGGCCCGACTAGTTCCCAGACCAGGCTCAAGCCATGATCTGAACATGGCTCCTTTGAAGCCTGCACTGATGTTTAACCCCCATTCTGAGGGATTAAGAGGTGAGATCGTGTGGGACCGCTCAGGTGATCAGGCCTCTGGCTTCATGAAGAAACCCATTCACACAATGAACAGGTTGGGTTACTGAGCTATCTAGAAAGTGGGTCTACTACAAAAGCCAGTTTCCACTGGAGACACAATGCTACACGCCTCCTAGAATGCTTAAGGCCTTGGCTTCAAACCCCAGAACCACAAAATGAAAAACAAAAACCTCTTTTAACAGCCCTTTTAAAACTTCTTTAAAAGCCAGTTTGGCGCCGGGCGGTGGTGGCGCGCGCCTTTAATCCCAGCACTTGGGAGGCAGAGGCAGGCGGATCTCTGTGAGTTCGAGGCCAGCCTGGTCCACAGAGCTAGTTCCAGGACAGGCTCCAAAGCCACAGAGAAACCCTGTCTCGAAAAACCAAAAAAAAAAAAAAAAGCCAGCTTGGCTAAGTGCCCCCTGCTCCCAGCCTAACCCAAGTGATGTCTTATCACTTCAGGATTCTGACAAAAAAAAAAAAAAAAAAAGACGTGGCCAGATGTTATCCCTTGACCTTGGGCCAGAACCAAGCCAAAATAAAACCTGTTTTCTTTATAACTTGCTTGGTCTCTGGTACTGTGTTATGAGCAATAAAAACCATACTACTACTGCCTGACATGATGGAAAATATGTGTAATCCCAGGGCTCAGAAACCGAGTTTGAGCACAACCTCAGCAATAAAGCAAGGGTCGGCCTCAGAACAAGGGCTCCAATATCTGGAAGGAGCAAGATTTGCATGCTAGGATGTCGGTGGGGAGATAGGAAGAAGACAGAAGGTTGGGGAGCTGGGACACGGGAAGCTCTGAGAGCAGGATAGGTTTGGTACCCTAGGGAACGTGGAAGGTCTGTGATGAAGAGCTGTTCTCTTTTGTACACGCTAACACTGGGTGTTTGATCGGGAGAAATAAAAAGAGTAGGCAGAGCAATGAGCTAAGGCGGCAAGAGCAGCTCTGAAGGGGCCAAGCTGAGAGGTGCGCATGAACCAGCAGCACAGGGCGGCTCTTATGGCTTCTCCTCCCTCCACTCAGCTGCTTCTTACACCGCTGTGTCTGGACCTTCCAACATGTGTGCTGGACCTTCTTTCTTTATTTGTTTTTTGAGACAGTGTTTCTCTGTGTAGCCCTGGTTGTCCTGGGACTCTCTCTGTAGACCAGGCTGACCTCGAACTCACAGAACCCAGAGATCTGCCTGCCTCTGTCTCCCGAGTGCTAGGAATTAAGGGCAAGCTCCACTACCGCCCAGCTGAACTTTTTTTAATATTAAAAAAATTTCATTTTAAATTGTGTGTAAAGGCCCAGTGCAGTGCAGATCTTTGATCTCAGCACTCTGGAGGCAGAGGGATCTCTGTGAGTTCAAGTTCAGCCTGGTCTACAGATTGAGTTCCAGGACAGCTAAAGTCACAGAGAAACCCTGTCTTGGAAAACAAAAATAAAAATAAAATTGTGTGTGTGTGTGTGTGTGTGTGTGTGTGTGAGCGCATGAGCTTGTGTCCCTGCACAAAAAAAGGCAGTTGGGAGTTAATTGATGTGGCTGCTGGGAACTGAATTCTGGTCCTCTGAGAGAGCAGCAAACACTCTTAACTCATGAGTCATCTCTCCAGCCCTCCCAACCTCCCCATTTTGAGACAGGCTCTCCCTATATTGCCTAGGCTAGTAACTCAAGTAATTCTCCTGCCTCAGCCCCCCCCCCCCCAAGAAGCTAGTACTATAGACTCAAGTTTGTTAACTAAGTTTGTTTTACATTTTTTTGTATGTCCCTACTATTGTCTAGCCCAGCCTTGGGTTACTGTGAATGAGACGCAAACGTTTTGTGAATGACGACGTGAGCGGTGAAGATGGCTTTCTCGAAAGCTCACTAGGGGGTCTGAGCAGTATTTCAGTAGGAAGAGTGCTGGAAGCCTGAAGCCCCGAGTTTGAATCCTAGAATTTACAAAAAGGTGGAAGGGAAAAAACAAGCCTCCTCCTGTATACCAGGGCACACCCCCTCCCATCGTCTACGCACAGTACTAAGGAGGGGCGTGGGAAGAGGTGGCATCAAATTATGTGCTAAAGACGTGACATGGGCACCAGCCAATCAGAACTGCCTTCTGGGGGCTGGAGAGATGGTCATTGGTTAAGAGCACCGGCTGCTCCTCCCAAGGACTCAGGTTCAATTCCCAGCAGCCACACAGCAGTTCACAACTGTCTGTAAGAGCTCTAGGGGATTCAACACCCTCATACAGACTTACATGCAGACAAACACCAATGCACATGAGATAAAAATAACTAAGCCATTTTTAAAAACCTGCCTTCTGGTTAGCTCTTCGATGGCCATTTGATGTGGCTCCAAGTGACCATGCACACACGCGCACACCAGTGGTAGTTCAAGGCTCTGACAAGTGGCCCAAAGGTGACAGTGCACACCAACTCCCTCTCAGCCTTGACCTGGGTTCCAGGAAGGGATCAACAACCATGACAACGAGGAACTGGCCCCTGTATTTACACATGGTTAGGGATAAAAGCCAGCTTCAGGGCTCTGGGGAGATAAACTTGGGGACTTATCTCTGACACCCTCCAACTGCAGGCTGTCTCTCCCCATCTTTTTTTTTTAAATAATTATTTATTTATTATGTATACAATATTCTGTGTGTATGCCTGAAGGCCAGAAGAGGGCACCAGACCTCTTTACAGATGGTTGTGAGCCACCATGTGGTTGCTGGGAATTGAACTCAGGACCTTTGGAAGAGCAGGCAATGCTCTTAACTACTGAGCTATCTCTCCAGTCCCCTCTCCCCATCTTGAAAGCAGCCTTCTCTTCCCTCCAAGGAACTGGTATCGTGGGCCTTAAGCTCCATGTGTAGCTGGAGGCAACCTCGGTCTCCGTACTCAGTCCTAGGCCAGATATGCTGACCGTCCTGTGTTTGGGACAGGGATCCTGGGATAACAGGTTCTCCTGGCCTTGCCCATGCAGGGCTGGAATCTAAGCTTGGTTGTTTTGAGAGCCATTAAACAGCTCTGGCCTCTCTCTGCCACTTTCCCATCATGCTGGATGCTTCAGTCAGCTGGGAGGTAAACAGAGATCATGCTCCCTCTTTGATGTCCTGGGAACTTGGGAACATTTGCCGATTGCCACTGACACAAATGATGAAATGGCCCAGATGGAAAGGAGGACAGTCACCAAAGGACGCCAAAGGATCGCTCTGGTTACACCGTCACCTACTCCACTGCAAGTCTGAACAAATATCACCTGAAGCCCAGAGAAGGGAGTAGATAATTCCTCTGTCCCTAGGAAGTCAGACACAATATTCCTGGTAAAGAAGCCCAGAGCGGAGAGTCAGCCGCTTCAGGGCTCTCCTGTCTTTATAGTCCTATCTCTGACCAAGTGAGAGGAAAGTGTGATCCTCCCTCCATCTGTAAGGGATGCGAGCCCTGGGTCTCAAGCTGCCATCAGGAACTAAACGAGAGCACCCACGCCCTGTCACTAGCTAAGCTAACAACCTTCCCAGGATGGTGGTTGTGGTGGGCCTGTCACAGACTCCTACACAAACTCCTGCTTGGCTCATCTGGAGAAGTCTGCCTGTGTTTCCCAGGGACAGGAAGGGAACAAAAGAGACAGAAAGGGCTTGCTCCAAGCTTTGGTTTGCTGGGTGGAAGGTGTCAGGCCCTGCTTCCCCATGGTGAGCTGGAGGGACAGGCACAGCACCACCTCCTCTGACTCACTGCTTCGGAACAACCAGTTCACAGGCAAAACTTAAGTCATTCACCCTGCATGCTCTCCTTTCCTGAATCCGGGTTCAGGAACTCAAGACCAGGGTTCTCAGCCTTCCTAACGCTGCTGCCATTGTTTAACACCGTTCCTCAAGTTGTGGGGACCCCAACCAGAAAGTCATTTTCACTGCTACTTCACATCTGTAATGTTGCTACTATTACGAATCGTAATGTAAATATTTTTTGAAGATAGAGGTTTGCCAAAGGGGTCAAAACCCCACAGGTCAAGAACGGCTGTTCTAGAGGGCTAGGAAAGTCCAGGAGACAGGAGAATAGTACCAAACTATTCTGCTAAGCCAACACACCTGTTCAGACCAGGAGAATGGATATTTCTACCTTTCAGCCTTTGCCAGCAAAGCCATAATGTGCAGCCTACAGGACAGGACAGGCTCTGCCTATGATGAAGAAAAACTCATTTTTATTTATGCTAAGCACAGTGGTATACACAAACAACACCAGCTACTCAAGAGGCAGAGACAGAAGGATCACAAGTTGAGGTCAGCCTTGGCAACACAGCAAGACCCTGTAGTTGCTTCAAAAAGAAGTCAGTGGGGCCGGGCGGTGGTAGCACACGCCTTTAATCCAAGCACTTGGGAGGCAGAGGCAGGCGGATCTCTGTGAGTTCGAGGCCAGCCTGGTCTAGAAGAGCTAGTGCCAGGACAGGAACCAAAAAGCTATGGAGAAACCCTCTCAAAAATAAAAAAAAAAAAAAAGGAAGAAGTCGGTAGGATGCGTTGGTGCACACCTTTAACCCCAGCACTGTCCCGATTTGTGACCATCCCTTTGTTATTTTTGCAGTATACCTTAGACATGCTTGGCAAACACTCTACCCCAGCCACATCTCCAGCCCCGGGCGAGCTTGTATACGGCTGCCACCAGCTGTCACCCAGTATGGATTTGCAGGGGATTTCTGTTGAGTCAAATCTGACTGACTGGATCTTCTCTTCTGAGAACAAGGGGAATGAAGCAGTGGGCAGCCCAACTGATAGAAAGAATGTTTGACAAGCTAGCATGGACAATGTTCTATAGTCTAATCTTCAACTACAGTGAGTAAGAATCTAGCCTGGGCTACATGAGACCTTGTTCCAAAGATAATATAAAACAAAATTTAAAAAGTAAATAAATACGATAATAAATAAATAAACACAAGGGAGAGAAAGAGGTACCGAGTGACTCATTTTGTTTTGTTTTGTTTTTCTATAAAGGTCTTGCTGTGTGACTCCGGTTGTCAAGGAACTCACAATCCCCCTGCCTCAGCATCTAGAAATGCGCTACCACACCCATCTCAAACTGACTCAAGTGACCAACACCAAGAGACAAAATCCAGTCAATCTGTTAGATACCAATCCATTAAAGTTTCCTTAGGAACTCTAGTTTTAACACGTTGCTTTTTTATACCTAACAACACAGTAACAAATTGCCTCTGAATGTGCCCAACTTTCACTTCATATAAACTCAAATTCAGCATGGAGCTGGTGTGGGGACAAGCGAAGTAGGAAGACAGGTGATATATAATCTAAAAAAGACCATCAGAACTTCACTTTCAAGAAGCCACTACCGGGCATAAGCATTATGCAATAAGTATTTGCCTTTGAGATCTTTTTTAACCCAGCAGTTCCAGCTTTGGGAATTTAGTTGACAGAAATGTTAGACTTAGGGCATGTGACAACATCATTTACAGTAACTAAAATTGAACTATAAATTGATAGCTTGTTAAACAAATTAACTGAAACAGAGGCACCTCAGACAGTTGTTACGAAGAAGGCTGTTAGGGGTTGGAGAGATGGCTCAGTGGTTAAAAGTACTGACTGTTCTTCCAGAGGACCCAGGTTCAATTCCAGCACCCACATGGCAGTTCACAACTGTCTCTAACACCAATTCCAGGGATCCAATGCCCTCACACAAACATACGTGCAGGAAAAACACCAATGCCCATAAAATAAAAATAGAAAGAAGGCTATTACATAGAATTATTCTCATAAAATGCTGCATTGTGAAACTACATTACAGACATTCTTCCATTTTGCCAAATATATATAGATATATAGATATAGATACATACACACTAATACAAAGAAAAAAAGACCTAGGAGTCTTGGTGATGCAGGATTGCAACCATAGCTACTTAGGAGGCGAAGACAGCTGGGTCAAAGGTAAGGCCTTTTTAGGCTACAGTGAGTTCAAAGTCACTCTGGGCAATATAATGTTGCTGTTTGAAAACAAGAAGCTAAAGAGGAGCCCACGAAGGTGACACAAGCCTTTAAGTCCAGCACCCTGAAAGCAGAGGACAGCCTGGTCTAGACAGTGATTTCCAGGCCTGTCAGGGCTGTGCGGGAGTGGATGGTGGCAGTGGGGTAGTGTTTAAAGAAAAGGGGTGGAATATGATGCTGATAAGATGCTCTGCAGAGAAAGGTGCCTGCTGCAGGTCTGATGACCTGAGTTCGATCCTTGGGACCCACATGGTAGAAGAGAGCTGACTCCCCCAAAATCTCTTCTGACCTCCATGAGCTCTGTGGGATGTACATGCACGCACACACACACACACAAACACACACACACAGGCATGCACGTACACACACACACAGGCATGCACGTACACACACACACACACACAGAGGCATGCACGTACACACACACACACACACACATACACACACAGGCATGCACGTACACACACACACAGGCATGCACGTACACACACACACAGGCATGCACGTACACACACACAGGCATGCACGTACACACACACACACATGCACGTACACACACACACACGCACACACACACACAGGCATGCACGTACACACACACACAGGCATGCACGTACACACACACACACATGCACGTACACACACACACACGCACACACACACACAGGCATGCACGTACACACACACACACAGAGGCATGCACGTACACACACACACACACACAGGCATGCACGTACGCGCACGCACACTTGTTCTCTAAATACAATAAAAAGTTAAAATAGAGACTCAGGGTCAAGAGCATATACTTCTTTTGCAGAGGACCTGAGTTCAATTCCCAACATCCCTGTCAAGCAGCTCACAATCACCTGTAATTCCAGATCTAGGGAGATCCAATGCCTCTGACTTCCAGTGGTACCTACACTCACACGCACATATAGACATACATGCACATAATTAAAAATAAAATAAATCCCCCCCCCTTCGACAGGGTTTCTCTGTGTAGCCTTGGCTGTCTTCGAACTCACTCTGTAGACCAGGCTGGCCTCAAACTCAGAGATCCGCCTGCCTCTGTCTCCCCAGAGATGGGATTAAAGGCTTGCGCCACCACCACCCAGCTAAAAATAAATCTTTAAAAAATTAAAATAAAAAAGGTTGGATACAGCTCAGGAGTGGAGAGAATGCCAACCATATGCAAAGGCCTTAGATTCAATTTCCGGTACAGAAAGAAAAAAGAGTGTTCATATATCAAACACCAACCTTCTCTGAGGCTGGTGATAGCACAGGGAGAACCTTCATCTTTCAGCATATTCTCTTTATATACTGCTTATATACTGTTTTATAATAAACACAATTTTCTTAGTTCACATGAAAGCATATACACATAAAAGTGAAAAATTCAAAGTATAAATCCTAAGAAAGCAAAACACTAACGGAAATGAATTTGACCCTGTACTTAAACTAGTCTGTCAAGTGTTCTGAGCAGGCCATGGTCACAGAAAAAGTAGCCGTAGTCACAGTCACAGGTCTCCATCCTGACCCTACTCCCGGCTTGGCATCCGCCCAAGTCCTGGAGCCCCAAGGGCATTCAGTCTCTTCCCTAAATTTGCTACGAGGGTGATTCACCCCATCCTGCCCCAGGCCAGGGAAAACCCCATTACTTGGTTTTCAAAACTGAGTAGTAAGAGGAGGTTGTAGGACTGTAACTCATCAAATGGGACAAAGCAGTGATTCTGGCCCAGACAATACAGGGCCCAAGCTCTATGGCCCAGATGACACAGAGCCCAAGTTCTATGGCCCAGATGATATAGGGCCCAAGTTCTATGCAAACCAAGTTGATTTTTGCCTCAGTCAACCTCTGCTTTTAAAACTAGGGCAAAGGTCTGTCTGACTGTGGCTTCCGTGCATCAAAGGGGAGGGCTGAGCAGATAGATCACTTGCCTCCTGTTATTAATGCACAGACAGGCCCAGCAGCCTTCCTGTTCTTGACCTCTGAGAAGACATTCAGGATAGCCTAGAGCAGCCTCTGGATTCTGAGGAAGCCTGAGGTTCTGGTGGCAACATGGTCCACACATGAACATTCGAGGTTCTCGGTTGGGCCCAGGGCTAGGTCCCTAGTGTCATAGAGGGGCAAGAATGTGGGCTGAGAGGTGGCTGAGAAAACAATGAGGTCTTACAGCTCAGAGAGTGTGTGGCCAACATTCTGTGAGAAAGCCATCTCACCGGTATCTCTCGAAGAAACAATCCAGGGGAGCCTTAGGAAAGGGTCCCCCGACCCCCAGGCGAGCAATACAGAAGGACCTGCAAAGATCTCGAGGCGAAACCGGTAGCCGTGCGGCATGCCTCTAATCCCAGTGCTTGGAGACAGAGACGGGCGGATCTCTGAGTGTGAGGGCGAGTTCCAGGACAGTCAAGGCTAGAGTGAAACCCTCTGAAAAATGAAAGATCTTGGGGTGAGGCAGCAAGATCAAGAGCTACACAGAGACTGTGGGATACGTGGCCCCAAGCAGGGTCAGCCTGGACTACTTGCTATCTATGATCAGCCCATATGTCTCCAGGGACCTTCTGTTTATTTTTTTTTAATATTTATTTATTTATTATGTATACAATATTCTGCCTGTGTGTATGTATACCTGCAGGGCAGAAGAGGGCACCAGACCCCATTACAGATGGTTGTGAGCCACCATGTGGTTGCTGGGAATTGAACTCAGGACCTTTGGAAGAACAGGCAATGCTCTTAACCTCTGAGCCATCTCTCCAGCCCTCCAGGGACCTTTGGAACCCAAGATTTATCAGCCTTCAGACAAGGAGTCCCCTCAGAGGGTGAAAACTACAATCCTGAACCTTAAAATCATCTGAAGACCAGCCTCTTACTGAAGCCATCTGAAGACCACCCCTTCACCAGAATCAAAACAATACTACCCCCCCCCCCACACACACACACACAAACTGTTTGCTTAGGACCACTCTCAGAAAAAAAAACTGTTTTGCCTTAATTGGTACGAAGGTGAATGGGAAGAACAGCTATTTTAAAAATCTCTCTCCCTAGGCCTGGGGATGTAGTTCAGTGGTAAGGAGCTTGCCTAGAATGTAAGAACCCCTGCATTTGACTCTACTACCACAAAACAACGCTCCCCAAACATCCCTCTCTGGCATTTAAATATACATTCTAAGATACAAGACAAGTCTAAAATATTAAGAAATTTGAGCCGGGCTGGGGTGGCACATGCCTTAATCCTAGCACTTGGGAGGCAGAGGCAGGTGGATCTTAGTGGGTTCAAGACCAGCCTGGTCTACAAGAGCTAGTTCCAGGACAGCAAGGACTGTTAACAGAGAAACCCAGTCTTGAAAAAACAGATATGGCAGTTATGATGGTGTGCACCTGTAGTTCAGCCTCGAAAGACTGCAGCATTTCAAACACTGAGAAGTCCCAGGGCATTTGAATACTCAGTCCCCAGTTGGTGGCTGTTTGGGAAGGATTAGGAGGTATGGTCTTACTGGAGTAACTATGTCCCTGGGGGTGGGTTTTGAGGTTTCCAAGCTGCACATCATTTTGAGTTAACTTCCTCTGCATCCCCGTTTGGGGTTTGAGATGTCCGTCCTCAGCTGCTGCTCCAGCCGCCTACAACTCTGCTTTGCCATCGCGGGCTCTAACCCTTTGGAACCATTAGTTCCAAATAAACTCTTCTGAAAGTTGCCTTTGTCATGGTGTTTTATCAAAGCAACAGAAAAATCACGAATACAGAAGGCTGAGGAGGAAGAATCACAAGAGCAAGGCCAGTCTACATGGTGAAATTCTGTCTCACAGTCAAAGAAGCAAAGAAACTGGGGGTTGGGAGGGTGAGGCTGGTGGAGAGACGTTAGAGCAATTAAGAGCAGGTACTGAGCTTGCACAGGATCTGTATTCATTCCCAGCATTCACGTCAGACAGCTCACAATCACCTGCCATTCCAGCTCCACAGGATCCTAGGTCTTCTTCTGGACTCAATGGGCACCCGTGTACACACACACACACACACACACACACACACACACACACACACTTAAAAATAACAACTTCAAAAGAAAGAAACTGGAGAGCTGGCCAGCTGTTAAGAGCACTTGTTACTCTTACAGAGGATCCAAGTTCAATTCCCAGAATCTACATGGTGGCTCACAACCATCTTACTCCTGTCCCAGGAAATCTGAAGCCTTCTGACCTCCATCCATAAGCACCTGGCATGTAGTTAGTATACATACATATACACAGGCAAAACACTCATACACATACAATAAAATAAATCTTAAAAAATATATAATAAAAGAAAGAAAAGGGGGATGGAAAGATGACTCAGCAGTTAAAAGGGTTAAAAGCACTGACTGCTCTTCCAGAGGATCCAGGTTTGATTCCCAACACCCACGTAGCAGCTCACAACCATCTGTAAGTCTAGTCTCAGGGGCTCCAATCTTCTTCTGGCCTCGATGACTACCTCAGGTCTAGAGTAACAGTTTGGGTTTTGGTGAGGGTGAAATGTTAGCTGGGGTACACAGACACACATGCAGGCCAAACACCACACATAAAAATTTAAAATAAATAAATGAAGAGAGAGAAAAGAAACTTGGCGGTAGAGCAGAAGCCCACACCTCCTCGATGCGAATGGGAGCTATAATTCTGTCAGACCTGCCATGAAGCCTGCAGAGCTCATGAGCGAGGCTGTGGGCACCCTGTGCAGACCTCAGAGGGGAAGGGTCACTAGAAACCTGTGCGGGACTTCCCAGCTCACTCTTTGTGAAACTTCTCCTTGTGCAAACAATCCCCCATTCACCAGACCTCTCTGGGGAGAGTTCAGATCTGGTGAATCCTACCCACCCCTTTAGAAGCAGACTCAGAATCAAGGCCTAAGGGCAGAGGGATCTGGGATGTGTCAATCAGGAGAGAAACCCGAAATGCTGCTCCTAAGGCTTATGCCCATTTTGCCACTGAATGGCATTTCAGGATGCTGGTGATTCTGGCACACTAGGGTCTTCCTGGCTCCCCTTCTCTACACCAGGGTCTCTGCCAAGCCACTGACAGATAGAGGCTAATGTACCACCGTCCTGTTTGTGGCTGGGTAACCGGTTGCCCTATCTTCTACATTTAGAAGTACGTCACTTCCTATGACATCACTGTCTTGTCCCTACAGGTGTCCCCTGTCTCTGGTAGCACTGTACCACGACTGTTCACACCCCAGCTGACATTTTTCACCCTCACCAAAACCCAAGCTGTTTTTCTAGACCTGTGGTAGACAGAACAGGAAGACAGTCTTGTGGAGTTTATCATCTCATCTTTTGTAACACTGATAAGGATCCCCCCCCTTGGTCTTATCTATGTTTGTCATTTTGTTTACTGATGAAGACTTTACCCTCCCCCCAACACTCCCTAGTCTTTACATGAAGTTCTCCGGATGAACTCCCAGTTGAGTTCAATTCCAGGAAAAAATCTGTTCTGAAAGTTCATTTGTATGCTTTCTGTTGTCCCCGATCCAAAACTATGCAATCTAGTGCATTTTTGTTTGTTCCTAAGCTGCCAGAAAACTGGAAGCCAAGTTCATTGTCCAAGTGCTGCAATCTGCTCCATTCAGGCCATTCAAAATGTCCCTTTTCTTTTGCTTCCTCCTGCTGAGCATCTCTGGGTTTCGGGTTTAGTTTAAGTAAGTGCCTACAACCAGCACCCTTGCCTACCTCTTGACTTCTAGACTCCACCCATCCCTCCTGCCTCACCACCGCTGCCCCACCAGGCTGCAGAGCCCAGGTCTCCCTGGCATCAAGGGTGGAGTGAGCTTTTTAAGACACAAAGCGGGGTCCATCACTCTTATTTTGGGGAACTCCTCATTCTCCATTTTACCTTGCCTGCCTTGGTGAGACAGACAAGATAGACAGACAGACAGACACACACACACAGGAGCGGTGTGTGTGTGTGTGTGTGTGTGTGTGTGTGTGTGTGTGAAGGCTCTAACTCCATGCTGCAGCCACACTGGATTCTCCCCCATGCCTGCCTCTTTCGCCTTTCCCTATGTTGTTCTCTCTGCCCCAGACAATCTTCCCTGTGCCTTCTTGGTGAAGGCTCACAAGCATCCCCTCTGAACCTGGAGCCATCTGGATTCTCCTGGTTCTGTGGCATGCAGCAGGAATAGCCAGGCCAGACTAGAATGGTATTTTCTGGAAGGATGAAAGAGGCTGTCTTGATCATTGTGTCCCCACTGACTACCACACAGAGCATTTTGAGTGAAGTTGTGTCCAGACAGGGTGCAAATCTTCCAGAATGAGCGTCCAGACGTAAGACTCTCTGCCAGCGTCTGCATTACCCTACCTACAAATAGTCTCTGAGGAAAGGCAAGATAGCTCGGCAGGTAAAGGTGTTTGCTGCCAATCCTGAGGACACACGAGGTGAGAGGGCAGGACGAACTCCTACAAACTGTCTTCTGATCTACACGCATGCCTGATGGCACATACACAATAAGCAAAAATATAATAAAAACTGTTTCAATTTTTAAAAAAGTCTCAGAGCCGGAGATATAGCTTAGTAGGTAGAGTGCTCACTCCCATGCAGGAAACCCTAGGTTTGATCCCCTGCGTCTCATAAAGGTGTGTGCCACACTCCTGTAATTCCGGGGCTTGGGAGATGGCTAGTCAGTTAAGAGCCCTGGCTGTTCTTCCAGAGGACCTGGGGTTGGATTCCTACCACTCGCAGGGAGGCTCACAACTGTCTGCTACTCCAGTACCAGGGAACCCACACCAAAGCCTCCTTGGGCACTGTATACACATGGTACACAGACATTATGAGGCAAACACTCATAAAAATAAATCAAATCTCAAAAAATTTAAATTTAAAATCACGTTCAAGGTCTGCCTAAGCTACCTGAGACCCTGACCCTGTTTCAAGAAACAAAACAAAAACAACAAGGACGACAAGTCCCTGAACTGAGCCTGACTGCTCCTACCAGCAATCCTGCCTTAGAGAGCTAAGGCAAGAGGATTATAAATTTGAGGCCAGTTTGGGTCACATTCTGAGATCCTGTCTCAAACTACAGTCTGTTTCAGTTTGCCCTCAGCTTCCTCTCAGAAGCTCCACTTCCTCCTCTGTGGGCCATTCCCTAAACAGGTCTATTCCACTCTTCAGGTGTTTGCTACCGAAGGAGAAAGGCTCCAGTCACCCACCACAGCAGGTGCAAGCGTTACATGACAAATCACTGTAAAGTGCCTATTAGAACACCATTACCACACCCCACAATTACCTGTCATTTGGAGAGTTGAAGTCACAACCCCCAAAGCCATCAGAGCACTGGGCCAGAAGTCAGCCTGCTTCTTCCTCAGCAGGCTGGTTAAATCAGGGATCCCGCACTTTCCTAGTTACCCAAGGAGGGCAACCCCCACCCTCCAGCTTCCTGTCCCAGCTCATCACTACGGATTCCAGGCGCTGGGCTTCCTCTGTCTCAGTGGTCGGACTCCTCCGTATCTCGCTGCCCCTCTTACACAAGATTATATCCTGTGTTGTTAAGAGACTCACTTACCCTGGGCTCCATCGGCTCCCAACTCCATTCTTGGCGGGAGTGGGAAGTAAACCCCAAGGATCCCCACTTTCCAACACTGCAAATCCTGACTCCAGCCGTCTGGACTCCCCCACCCCGGCGTACAGACGCCCTCTCACAACGCGCACTCACTCTCAGGCGTCCCGGAGCTCCGGCACAGCGCAGGGCCGGGCTCTGCCCAGCGGCTGCAACTTTCTTCGGCCTCGAAGTCAGCCCGACCCGGGAAGGCGATCTGGATAGCTCTCCGTGCGCGTCCCTTCGGTCGGGCTGAAAAGTCCCCAGCGCCGCCTACGAGGAGCCCCGGCTCGCCCCAGCACACTTTCCTCGCCGCCCCCGCTCGTACCCTCCCGGCTTTCCCCCCGAGCTCGCCCCGCACTCCGGCTCCCGGTCCTACCTCCCCGCAGGCGACGGCTCCGCGGGTTCCGGGGCGCATATCGCGGACACCCGTGGCGGCGGCGGCGGCGGCGGCGGGGGCCTGGGGCGCCATGGCCCGCTGCCCTCCGCGCCTTTGTCCGCGCGGCCTCCCCCGGCCGCCGCGAGCCCCTCGGGTCCCCGCCGCGCGCGCTCCCGTCCGGTCCCCGCCGCCTCCGGCCTCGGAGACGCGCTGCGTCCCCTCCCTCCGCCCGCGCGCGCGGCCCCTTCCTCTGCCTCGGGCTGCGCCGCGATCGTCTGCCGCGACGCGCGCCCCCTCCTCCCGACCCATCCCGCGGCTCCAGTGAGCTAATCCGCAGCTGGCGGGCGCCCGGCCGGTTGCCACAGCAACCACTCTCCCAGGGCCCGCCGCCGAGGGGGAGCCACGGTAAACAGGACCTTCTGCCGCACTCGCCCCCTAGTCTTTCGTGGGTGGGGGGGAGATGGTGGCTTAACCTTTTCTGTGCTGAAGATCGCCTCATGGGTTCTCTTCTACCCCGGCCGGGGTCCATTCTCGAAGTGCGCTTAGCCGGGGGCCGAACACCAGACAACGACAACACCGAAGCCACGCTCCCTGCCCTAGCATTGTTTCTGGTCAGTTAGCAGGGAGCTAAACTGCTGGATGCCTCAGGCAAAATTGGGCTCCACATTTGCCCCCAAGCAACTGACAGTCAAGAGACAGGCCTTCGAGACCCACCGGCCCACGTTCGCCCACAAGCAACTCACAGTCATGAGACAGACTATTAGAACCCACACGGATCCATATTTACCCCCAAGCAACTCACAGTTGCTGCTGGAGCGGGCCATAAGGATCCACGGGTCCACCTCCCTTCAGAAGGGTAACAGAAAGGGATCTAAGGCCACCAGAAGGCAGGCTGGTCAGGAAAAGCTATCAGAGAAGTGACTTTTTACTGCCCACTGGTCCTTCTTACCCAGGGCAAGATCAAAGCACACATGCAGGAGGTTTTAGGATGGTAGGATCGCTAAATAGAAGCCCACTTGAAAATGTCGTGGGCTTCAAGGGAGTCAGGAACACAGGCTGGGGCATTCAATGAAGTCCTCTGGGGCTTTGATGGCCTGGGAAGCTGAATCAATTGTAAAAAGTGGAGAAACAGAGGAAAATGCAGTCTGGGAAGAGGGGAGCTCCATCGCGGTATCTGAAGAGCCTTTAAGTAAGAGGGGATAAGGTAAGATGGGGGGTAGGCTGAAGAGCTTCAAGAGGTCTGGGCAAAATCTGAATATTATGCTGAAGGCAATAGAGTCCAAGTAGAGGAACACCAAACGATAACTTTTCACCCTGACAGGAACAGTTTGTCTGTCCTGGGGGGTAGGTGCCAGCCAGTCTCTACATTGGAAAATGTCATTCTTGTTTATAGCTTAGAGACCTCCAAAAGAGTTGACCTATGTTTCTGGAGATGACCTAGTGGCTTCATGCTTGGCTTGTGTGTGGGGAGGGGTATTGGCACAGATCCGGACTTCTTACAGCTTCACTAAGTGGGTGCTTAGAAGAAAAATAGTGCTGCATTTAGAGAGGAAGGCCCCTTGCCTGGCATGCCTGCAATCCCAACTTCCAGGAGACTGAGGTCCTTGTGCAAGGGTGGGGGCAGACTTCAGGTACCAGGCAACTGGGATTTACTTAGAGTCGCAGGGAAAGAAGCTGCATCTCCTTCCTGGCTAAGATCTTTGAGGCCTTCGTAAATTCTTCATGCCACACCCATTTCAGACTTTCAGAATAGACCTTTGCCAAGCTCAAGCATTTGTTTTTTTTTTAAAGTGTTAGTATTCAAATTATTGCTTTGTTTGCATCCTTCTAAGCCCTCACTCTCTAAATAAAGATCAAAGGCTTGGCTGCTTGAGGGTTAATTACTCCCAGGACCACTGGGTATCCTGATTCCACCGCAGCAAACTGGCAAAGTTCAGTGGGAACTGAGCCAGGAGCCCAGCTGGCCGCCTCCCCCAGCCCAAAGCACAAAAGAGCCTAGGAGCTTTTGAGTGTGTGGCTTCAAGATAGCTAGTTACATCTTAGGTGGACATCAGGAAGCTTGGGCTGAGGAGTCAGTCATTTGGCAACCCCTAGGCCACCATTTTATAATGGAATTCCGGGCACTAACTTGTCTTAGGAAAATACCCTTGCTTCCGACCCCGGGGTCAGATTTTGAGGAATGCCTTCCCACCCCAGCCTCACCACTTCTGCTGCTCCCCTTTGCTGGGTCACCCTATGGCTCTGTCACCATGACTCAGATCTGCTCATCTTCCTCTCCCCACTTTCTTTGCTGGTGTCCAGTTTTCCCAGATGAGGGTACTTTGGGTCCCATCTAAACCCTGGTGAGTTGCTAGCCCAAGTAGCTTAAAGTCGCCCCCCTCCGCCCGCCCCCTCCCCCATGCATGCACACACAATGGATACTCCATGCCAGGCGCTCCAAAGCATACATCCCTTATTCTCCCTGTCTGTCCTCAGCTTCTCTCCTGGTTGCAGAATGAGACCCGAGGTAGGCATGAAGTCAGCTTTCTGTATCTGAAGGAGTATGGCTTCAGCAATACCCTGGATACCAAAATGTTTGGATTTTCAAGTTCATTATAAAAACGGTTTCAAACCTGCATATCTACTGCGTGAATTCTTCCATACTCTTTAACTCTAGATTATTATTATTACTTCTATATAATCCAATGTACTATGTAATTATAATCTATATACATATATATTGAACTATTTTCTTTCTTTGTTTCTTTTGCTTTTTGACACAGGATTTCTCTGTGTGTAGCCCTTACTGTCCTGGAACTTGCTATGCAGACCAGGCTGACCGCAAACTCACAAGAGATCTGCCTGCTTCTGCCTCCCATGTGCTGGGATTAGAGACGTGCACCACTACCTC
>NW_024543220.1:1155000-1430000 GCF_018167655.1 Microtus oregoni
CAGAAAAGAAAGGGAGAGGGCGCCGAGCCAGCCCTCCTTAGGGAGGGATTTGGAGGCAGCACTGCAGGGCATGCTTGCCAATGGCTTTCCCCTTCTCTTTTGAGAGTGAAATGCATATAAATATATATTTAAATGATGCTATATAGTTAATAGGCACATATTTTTAAATGATGCTGAAGATTAAACCCAAAACCTCACACACACCAAGCAAGTGCTCTGCTCACCTATGGCTCCCTCCCATGGCCAAAGTTTTTACAACAACTTTCTTAGGGGCAAATTGCAGGCCAGGTGTATCACATAGGACTTGGAGTGGGGTCAAGGGGCTGACCCTCTCAAATATTTCTTAGCTAGATAATCGTCTTGACCTTGTAGAAAAACAGGAGATGGAAAAAGACAAACTCTAGCTTCTTACCAGCCATTTTGAACTGTGAAGAATAACAGTTTGCAGTTTACCTGCTGCCAGTTATGGTGTTCTGTTAATGCAGTCCCAAGAGACCCGCAGGGCCAGGGTTGTTTCCGACACCATGTGGGGATTGGTCAGAGATGCAGCTAAATACCCTCCAGTTATAGGACCCCCTCAACACACACACACACACACACACACACACACACACACACACACACACACAGAGCGCAGGAGCAGACAGACACACACACAGAATGCAGGAACACACACAGAGCGCAGGAGCAGACACACACACACACACAGAATGCAGGAACACACACAGAGCGCAGGAGCAGACACACACACACACACACACACGAGAGAGAGAGAGACAGAGAGAGAGAGAGAGAGGGAGAGAGAGAGAGAGAACGAGCGCACAGGAGCAGAGCATCTTCTTGCTCAGAATGTCAGAATGTCAAAAATCCAGAGATTAGGGTAGCGAGCTGGCTTGGCAGTTAAGAGCACTGGCCACTCCTCCAGAAGACCCCGGCTCAGTTCCCAGCACCCACATAGTTCACTGTAACTCCAGTCCCAGGGATCTAACGGCTTCTTTTGATTTCCACCAGGCACACATGTGATGCATAGATATACATGCCAGCAAAATGCATGTAAAATAAGAAAACAAACCTCCGCTTCTTTCTCCAGGACACTAGCTGTGCCCTGCCTCCCATCTACCACGTCAACATGTTCCGTGGGAGATGCTAAAATGTTAGCTTCCTGTGCAAAGAGAGGTCTGGACAGGTTTACTATCTCGTTTTTTCTTTTCTTTTTTTTTTAACCTTTAAAATTTTTTTTTAAATAGATGATAGAGTATTTTTTTAATTTTGCCAGATACAAATAGAGTAAATATTGTAACTAATTCTTGCTCGAACCTGTTTTTTTCCCATGATATTTATTGAGCTCTACACTTTTCTCTGCTCCCCTTCCTGCCTCTCCCCTCCCCCCTTCAATTCTCCCTCAAGGTCCCCTCCTAGGCAGGTCTGGAACCCGTGGGAACCTTGGCTGCACTTCAAAGTGAGTAGTGCCACCTAGTGGAAATAGAGTGAACCACGCCAGCCGGGACACTGCCAAGAATTGGATACAGCTCTTGGTGTTGAGAAGCTGGAAATCAATGAAGCTTAACCAAAGGAGGGCAAGTGGGCTGTTTACTCAGCATTGTCTGTAGAAAGGAAGCCAGCCGCCATCCGTGTACAGAGACTTAAACTCGAGTGGAGATGAATACTGGTGGGAACGGGTGTTTAGAGTGTTTAGGGTGTTGTTGGGGGCAGTGGTGAAGGTTCTACCTTCATTTCTATGGCTGTGATAAGATACACCCTGATGCTAAACAATTGGGGGGATGGGTTATTTTGATTTATAAATTGCTTATTTTTATTTTATTATTATTATTTTTTTTTTGAGACAGAAGCTCACTCTGTAGCTTTGGCTGTCCTGCCGCTCACTATGTAGATCAGGCTGGCCCTGAACTCACAGAGATCCATCTGCTTCTGTCTTCTAAGTGCTGGGATTCAAGGCATGCACCACCATGCCTGACTATTTTGGTGTATATTCCAAGTTACCACCCATCACTGAACAAAATTCAAGGCAGAAACTGAAACAGCTAGTCAGTCACATCACATGAACTTGCTCTCATCTGCCTTTCTCCTGTCCTGCATAGCTCAGGATCTTCTACCTACGGAATGGTAGAGAATTGGCTGCTATTTTACTTATTGGGGAGGCGTGAAGTGGAGTGGGGTGGATATGGGCTTTAACAATAGCAAACTGAAAAACAGTATTTATTCATGTGTTTAAGATAGGGTCTCCTGTACCCCTGCTAGCTTTGGACTTTCATTCCTCCTGCTTCTACTCCCTAGTGTTGGGATTCCATGTGTGAACCACTATGTCCACCTGGCAGGACTTGTTTTCTAAATATTTTTATTTATTTAGACAGGGTTTCACTATGTAGCCTGGGCTGGCCTGGAACTCACAATGTAGGACAGGGCTGGCCTTGAACACACAAAGATCTGTCTGTATTTGTCTTCTGGGTGCTGGGATTAAAGTCCTTGATGCGCCACCATGCCAAGTCAGGACTTTGTTTTAAATGAGCTCTTTTGCTGGGCATGGTGGCGCACTCCTATAATCACAGCCCTCAGGAGGCAGAGGCAGAAAGACCAGAAATTCAAGGTCATCCTCAGGAACAAGTCAAAATAGAGGCCAGCCTTGGCTACTTGAGATCCTGTCTTTAAAAAAAATTTGCTTGGGAGGCTGGAGAGATGGCTCAGAGGTTAAGAGCATTGCCTGCTCTTCCAAAGGTCCTGAGTTCAATTCCTAGCAACCACATGGTGGCTCACAACCATCTGTAATAGGGTCTGGTACTCTCTTCTGGCCTGCAGGTATGGACACAGACAGAATATTGTATACATAATAAATAAATAAATAAATATTTTTAAAAAATTTGCTTCGTAGCCAGACAGTAGTGGTACATGCCTTTAATCCCAGCAGAGGCAGGTGGATCTTTGAGTTCAAGGCCAATCTGGTCTACAGAGTGAGTTCCAGGACAGCCAGAGAGCTGGTACACAGAGAAACCCTGTCTTGAGAAACCAATAAATAAATAAATAAAATAATTGCTTAGCATGATGCCTTAGGTCAAGCACTTGGGAGCCTGCCTCAAATTCAAGGACAGTTTAGCTCTAAGTGAAATGCAGATTAGCCTGGGTTATGAATTAAGGCCTTGTCTCAAAATAATAACAGTGATAATACTTCTAAATCATAAAACAGAAAATAAACAGATGACATCTTCCATGATGCATCTCCCATGCCCGTTTTATGACTTGGGAGGAACAGAACTACTTCTGCTTTTATTTAATGATAAAAATGAGGTGTTTGCTAATTAGGTGTGGGGCTAAGCATGCCACATACACACAGCTCGCTTCTTTTTTAAACTATTATTTTATTTTATGTGTATGCGTGTATTGCCTGCATGCGCATCTGTGCATCAGCCTCACTTGCAGAGGTCAGAAGAGAATGTTGGATCCCTTTGGAACGGGAGTTCCAGACTGTAGTGCACAGCCATGTGGGTGCTGGGAATGGAGCTAATGTTCTTTTTTTTTTTAATATTTATTTATTTATTATGTATACAATATTCTGTCTGTGTGTATGCATGCAGGCCAGGAGAGGGCACCAGACCTCATTACAGATGGTTGTGAACCACCACCATGTGGTTGCTGGGAATTGAACTCAGGACCTTTGGAAGAGCAGGCAATGCTCTTAACCTCTGAGCCATCTCTCCAGCCCGGAGCTAATGTTCTTAACTGCTGAGTTATCTCTCAAGAACCCTCTGTCTCTTTTTGAGACAGGGATTTAGCGTGTATCCCTGGCTGGCCTGGAACTTCCTTTGTAGACCAGGCTGACCTTGAACTCTCCCTGCTTCTACCTCCGAGATCTGGGCTCCTCTGGCCACCCTCTTCTTTTTTATTTTAATGGTGTGGGAGGTCGTTCTGTCTAGTGTTGATTTTATTGTTAATGAATAAAACGAATAAACTGCTTTGGCCTACAGCAAGGCAGAACTTAGCTGAGGGTAGACACTAAACTGAATGCTGGGAGAAAGGAGGCGGAGTCTGGAGAAGCCATGTAGCCCTGCCAGAGACAGGCACTGGAACTTTACCCATAAGCCATAGCTTCATGGTGATACACAGACTAATAGAAATGGGTTAAATTAAGATGTAAGAGTTCGGCCGGGCAGTGGTGGCGCACACCTTTAACCCCAGCACTTGGGAGGCAGAGGCAGGCGGATCTCTGTGAGTTTGAGGCCAGCCTGGTCTACAAGAGCTAGTTCTAGGACAGGCTCCAATGCTATAGAGAAACCCTGTCTCAAAACACACACACACACACACGCACACACACACACATACACAAATGTAAGCATTCGCTAATAAGAAGCTAGGGCTAATGGGCCAAGCAGTGATTTAATTAATACAGTTTTGGTGTGGTTATTTTGGGAGTCTGAGTGGCTGGGAAACGAACAAGCAGCCTCCTACAATATTTTAAGATTTGTGTGTGTGTGTGTGTGTGTGTGTGTTGGGGGGTGTACCCTCGGAAGCCAGAAGAGGGTGTTAAATTCCTTGGAGGTGGAGTTACAGGGGCTTGAGAGTTGTTAGAAGTGGATACTGGGAACTGAACTCAGGCCGGCTGAAAGAACAATACACACACTTTTAACTGAGCCATCTCTCCAACCCCCCACCATCACTCCCCTACCCCTACTACTCCATCCTGCCATTCCACACCCTGAAGCCCAGTGCTGTCTGACCTCCCTCTGGTTATTCAAGATTAAACACACACACACACACACACACACACACACACGCACACGCACACGCACACGCACAAGCACACGCACACGTCTTTGTCTTTTCCCACTTTGGAGCTTTCTTTACGACTTCTCTCCCAAGACCCTTATTTCTTCTCCAAAGTAGCCGGGTCCTTGGTACCACCTGGTACCTCCTCATTGCTTTCATGGTCCTTGCTACACTTTTTTTTTTTTTTTTTTTTTTTTTTTTTTTTTTTTTCCGAGACAGGGTTTCTCTGTGGTTTTGGAGCCTGTCCTGGAACTAGCTCTTGTAGACCAGGCTGGCCTCAAACTCACAGAGATCCGCCAGCCTCTGCCTCCCAAGTGCTGGGATTAAAGGCGTGCGCCACCACCGCTCTGCCTTGCTACACTTTTATTTTTATCACAGTTATTTTATATGTTGGGGACACGACTTAAAGGAACCGGTGACCTCTTGACAGCAAACACCGTTAGCTGGCTACCGAGCCATCGCACCGTGTTCCTGGCTATTCACCTACTCTCCCAGTAATAAGCGGGTGACAACAGAACGAATGTGTCTACTACCCAGAGTACAGAATACCTCGTTGAATACATATTATTATGAAACAATAAAATATTGGAATCAATTCAAGAAAGACTGATTGGGTTTAATAAGTATTAATCAAAAGTATAAGTCATTCCCTAAGGTCTAAACACCACCACTAAGTCAGTGCAGGACCCAAGACCCACACCCAGGGGCTGAAAAGCTCGCCTTCCGTTGGACCCACCAGCAATCCATCGGGCGGTTTAACATTTCTAGGGTTTAAACTACGAAGCTCAGAAGAGGAGAGGGCCACACGGAAAAGGGGGTCACAGAGGGTGCTTCTGTGTTTTGCGCTAAGCCATTCAGTGTGTGCCTTGCCCTGGTGCGCGCCGCGGTCCCTTTAAGGAGCGCGTCTTGGGCGGAGAGGGCGGGGCCTGGTACCGGAAGCCGCGGGCGGCGCGGGCCAGGACGCGGAGTGCTCTGCCCGGCTGGGGCTCCCTGCTCGGTGCTGGTCCCGGAGCAGTTGGGTGTGCGCGTACCCTCGCCGCGTCCCGGGGACCTGGACCGTGCACCCGCCTCCCTGCGGCTCTCTGAAGCTCCGCTGCAGGCCACGGGTCCGCACCTCCGACCCTGGCGCTCGGTGTCACCCCGCACTCTGCGGTCTGGCTCCGCACAGACCCGTGCGCGTGCTGACCCCGCGTCACCCGCGGTCCCTGGCTCTGGTCGCTGCCCGCCCCGGGCCTGGCCTAGCTTAGGCGGCAGCCCTTGGTGGGGGGTGGGGGGCGGTCCGATTTACCCCAGCTTCTCCCGAAGCATCTCCAGAAATGGCTTCTTAAGTAGAAGACAAGCAGCCTAGGCCTGGGGGCCTGGGGAGAATGGTGACCCTCTGGCGTTTGTCTGTCAGGGTCTGCTTGTCACACTTAAGATGCTTTGAGTTTAGGAAGGAATTTGGCCTTCCCAGACCCCTGGGATGCTCTCGCAATGCCAGACTATGTTGGTTTCTGCTGGGTACTTTGCCCAAATTTATCTCAGCCCATGGGGATGTTGGAGAGGGGGCGCCTGGCACTTTGTGCCAGCGAAAGACCCACTGGAGTGACCTGGCTGGAAATGGGCGAGTGGAAGTGGCTCAAGCAGGGCCTCTGGGCCGCATCTTACTGTGTCTCCGTCTAGGGCTCCGTGCTGGCATTCTCTTGGCGAAATTCTTCCCCCTGCTCTTCTTGTACCCTCTCACCTACCTGGCTCCTGGCTTCTCCACCCTCTGGCTCCATCTGCTTTTGAAAGCCACAGAGACCTCTGGGCCAACATATATCAAACTGGGCCAATGGGCCAGCACCCGGCACGATCTCTTTTCAGAGGCTTTCTGTGCCCAGTTCTCCAAGCTGCATGTCCAGGTGACCCCTCACCCTTGGGCCCACACGGAATGCCTACTCCAGCAGGCGTTTGGGGAGGATTGGGGCAGCCTCCTGTTTTTCGAGACCCAGGAGCCTGTGGGTTCAGGGTGCGTGGCCCAAGTGTACAAAGCATTCGCTAGCACTACCTTGCTGGAGAAGGACAGAGTCTGGAGACTTGGGCAACTCTCTGTCCCATGGCTGTCCTCAGGATCTGGGGCAGTCTGGATGCTGGGAGGGTCCTTTGTGAAGGAGTGGAAGCCTTCGGAAAGCCTTGCTGATGAAGCATTTGTAGAAAAGCTGCTTCTCCCTAAAGCTGACCTTGTTAGGTCAGAAGGGAGCATGCCTCAGGTTCCTGGCCACCCACCTAAGTCAGATCACCTCGTCCCAGTCGCAGTAAAAGTAAGTGCTCTCACAACCCCAGTGTGGTGCCCCCTATCTTTGATGAGCTATCCTGGTATAGGAGCCACGTCTAAACATGAAATATGAAGTTCATTTATATCACACACACATATACACACACCCATATGTGCAGCTGACAAGTTATCTCTTGCAGTGTTTCTAGTGCACCTTCGTTCTGACTTCAACCATCATCTGAGGTCAGGCTTGGGATTTTTCCCTTGTGTTAGGTCAGTCCTTAAAACGTTTCAGATTCGGCAGCATTTTGAGTTTTGGATTTTGGATTAGAATATAGGCTGCTCAACCTGTATTCTTGCTAGCTCAGTCAATGCTTGTTAAATGCAAGCTGTTTCATTCCTCCCTCCCTCCCTCCCTCCTTCCCTCCCTCATCTCTTTGTGGTAGTGAAGATTGAACCTAGGATGGAGTCAAATTTAGTTCACACATGCTACGCCACTGAGCTTCATTCTACTTTCTGTTTGGAGACAAGGCCTTGCGAAGTTAGTTTCCCAAACCGGTCTTGAACCTATGACTCTTCCCTCCCAAGTATCAGGGATCACTGGTGCTGCTAGGCTCAAGTTGTTTCCTTGGTAGTCCCAGAGCTCACTGTGGAGGACCACAGAGCTCTGCCTGCCTCTGTATGCTGGAATTCAAGGTGTCTTCCTCTACTACAGACCCTGGTTTCATTTCCTTACTTTGTGGGGGTGGTATGAATAGGCTGAGGGAGGGGGAAAATGACTTGGATTTTGCTATTTCCAAAATCTTGAGTGGCGGGACCACCACCCCGGAGCATCATGAGTTACTACCCTTGATTTGAGGAGAGGCTCTGGTTCTTCTATGGTGGGAGTCGGTGCTTACTAGGTCAGATGCCGTCTCCTGATTCTGTCTTGTCTCCCGGTTCTGTCTGGCAGGTGTTACACCCTGGCCTGCTCACTCAGGTGTACATGGATTTACTGCTGATGAAGATCGGTAGCCAAGCCCTGGGGCTTTTACCTGGAGTCAAATGGCTTAGCTTGCCTGAGATTGTGGAGGAATTTGAGAAGCTCATGGTCCAACAGGTGACTCCTTCTCTCAGCTGTAAATAGCACCTACCATAGTTCTTCCGAGCAGGTGAACGGGTAGGTCATTTCCCAGCGTGTTCACAGAGCGTGAGAGCTGTTAGTCAATGTGGGTACTGCTCGTTGATGCAACAAAGAAGGGTCCAGTCCACCAGTTTCATACAGGTAGGCTATTTCTTGTGTATACTCAGGTAACTTGAGGGAAGAGGGAACTCTTTGGAGTGGTTTTAGGATCCATTTTCTCTGCAAGATTGGCCCGGCCAGTAAACTGGAAAACCAGAACTGCGCTGCTATCACCACAGAGGCCAAGGAATAGAGACAAAAATTGAACCTTGACATTTTTTTATTTTACATTTTATTTATTCCTGTGTGGTATATGGAGATGGGGAGGCATATGCATAAGTCAGAGGACTTTTTTTTAAAAAATTTATTTATTTATTATGTATACAGTGTTCTGTCTGCATGTTTGCCTGCATGTCAGAAGGGAACACTAGATCTCATTACAGATGGCTGTGAGCTACCATGTGGTTGCTGGGAATTGAACTCAGGACCTCTGGAAGGAGAGTCAGTGCTTTTAACCTCTGAGCCATCACTCCAGCTCCCAGAGGGCACTTTTGAGGAGCTATTTCTCTCCTTCCTCAGGGTGAGTCTTTGAGACTGACACTCCCATGGCACCAAGTGTTTTTGCCCACTGAGCCATTCATTTCACTGGCCCAGAAATGAATCTTTAAATTGTGTTTTATTTAGAGTGCCTGCGACTTGAGAAGGTAATAGATAACATCTTTTAAAGAAAGACCTGCCTTACGCATTTTCTCCAGTTAACAGGCTTTATAGGGTGGCTGGGAGCGGGAAACAAAGGCAGTCACTCAGCCCATAGTCGGTGTGGAATGGTGCGGACATGGAAGATGTAAGAGATTTTATGGACTGGCCAGGAGGTGGGAAAATCTCCTCCTTCCAGCCTGCCAGCCAGAGAGCACTTGGGAAATGCAGTCTCTCTTTGTGCCTCAGGGTGAAATGAAACTAGGTGGGTTATATTAACTCTGCCACCATCAGAGGCTGAACTCTGAGCAAGAAGACTCATTAGCTTTGTTTTACTTTGTTTTTAGAGCTAATAGAGTAGACCTTCTCCCTGTTGGAGACCCTTAAGGGCATTTGTTTAAGTAGCCAGACTTGGTAAACTTATGTTGAAGGTGCCTGGGTCTTCAAGTGGACATCGGTACTGGCTCCCTATTGGACAGGGTTTCAGAAGCTGTGCACCAAGACTTCTTATATATCTTTGAATATTTTTAAGTTCCAGGCACTCATTTTGATGTTTCGAAAGTATTTGGGTACCTGGTCTGGTAGCCCAGACCTGTGATCCCAGCACCCAGGATCAGAGGCGGCATATGTCTGTAAATTCAAGTCCAGCTTAATCCAAGTGTGTTCCGGGAAGCTAGGTCCTATTTCAAAAGCCAAAAACGGACAATAAAGCAAGTGTTTGGACTGTTGGAGTAAGTAGAGCTGCAGTGAATCTTTCCCAACAGTTCTGAAGACAGCCTGGGGTAGAGAGAGATTCGGCTCATTGGTGTCTTCCCACGGTAGAAGGAGCTAGGGTCTCAGGCCTTGTGTAAGATGCTACAGAGCTGCATCCTCAAGACCTAATCACTCTACAAAGCCCTACTTGGAGACTAGGATTTCAAATAGGAATTTGTGGGAGACTGAGAGGTGTGTGTAGAGGGGTGATAGGCATCTAGACCAGATGAGATTGGCTTTCTATCCTGGAGTATTGCAAGTTTGATGAAAAGGCATGAAAGCAGAGAAAATGGCTTCTAGTCTGACCACTGTCTTCATTTTGACTCCTGGCTTCACCTCCCTTCTGAGCTTCAGCTCCATCAAAAGCCTGATAGGCGTCAGAGCCCCATCTCTGGAAACTCACATCCCCATGTCTTACCCATTTGTTTACCCAGCCTCTCCGGCTAACGTGACTGACAGGTGCCGCACATTGCAGGCCAGGGTGTGTGTCCAAGAGCCTGTGACTGCTCATTTGTGTATTCAGGTCACAGTTACTACACTCTCAGGAGCGAGGGGTCTCAGGCCACATGGGTGCCCAGCACTCTGTAAGACTTGATGGCGTGGTAGAGGAAGGGAGGGGGCACCAGAGGAGGTGGATCTAGAGAGGAGCGGGAGCCAAATGGCGACCCACTTGGGTGTCATCCGCCAGAGCAGAGGTTTCAGCCCGGAGAGATGGTGCAGTGGTTCAGAGCACTTGCTGCTCTTGCAGAGGATCCACCCGCTCTGTGTAACTCCAGTTCCAGGAGACCTGGCCGCCTCTGTGGGCAACAGGCGTGCACACAAAAGACTTATACATATAAAACAAATCTTTCTTTCTTTGTTTGTTTTTGAGATAGGGTTTCTCTTTGTTGCCCTGGCTGTCCTGGAACTTGCTCTGTAGAACAGTCGGGCCTCGAACTCACAGAGATCCACCTGCCTCTTGGCTTCCAAGTGCTGGGATTAAAGGTGTGCGCCACCACTGCCCAGTAAATTTTTTTAAAAAAAATTTTAAAAGACTGGATGTCACCATTCACATAGCATGGATATAGTCAGACAGATTCGGAGAAAGGTTGGGAAGTTTATTAAAATATAAATGGGGCTGGGCAACTGGGTAGTGGTGGCATATGCCTTTAATCCCAGCACTCGGGAGGCAGAGGCACGTGGATCTCTGTGAGTTCGAGGCCAGCCTGGTCTACAAGAGTTAGTTCCAGGACAGACTCCAAAGCCACAGAGAAACCCTGTCTCGAAAAATCAAAAAACAATCAAAAATAAATGGGCTGGGCATTCAGCTGTGGCAGTTGCTCCAGTATGTTGAGGGCAAGGCCGTCCCTGTGTGGAAGTAACTGCAGCACATTGGTCATAATGGAAGGAGAGGGCAAGTGGGCTAGGCTAGTCGGGCACTGGGGCACTAAAAAGCTGTGGAGTCAGATGGACATCCAGCAGCTGCTGCGAAGGGGGCCCAGATCTCATCCTGGGATCTGGTCTGCCATGGAGGAGTTCATGGGGATAGTCGGTGTTTTTCTGCTTTTGTGGAAGCTGTAGGCTAGCTAGTGTGTCTTCTCTGAGGTTCCTGGTGCACGCAGGGAAGCTGGTGAGCAAAGAAGGAAGGGGACCGTGCTGTCCTGGTCCTCCCAGCACCTCAGAGGTGTTCCCTGTGTCCATGCTAACTCTTCTTTCCTCCGACTCTGCAGATAGACCTGCGTTATGAAGCTCGGAATCTAGAACACTTTCAGCACAACTTTGAGAATATGACATCTGTGAAATTCCCCACCCCGCTGCACCCCCTCATCACGAGGGATATACTGGTGGAAACATATGAAGTAAGAACTTGGTTCTGCTGTCACTCACAGCTGGCTGTCCCCACAGAGACTTCATGATGGAGAGAGGATGTGCTTCTCATATGGAAAACTGGGAGAGGGTTGAGAGTGGTAGAGGCCTTGCCCAGCAAGTGCAAGGTCCTGGGGTCTGCAAAAAATGAGCCTACTGTGTGCCTAAACTCTGGGAGGAGCCGGAGGAAGAGGCGGAATGGAGTGAGCTGGTCCCGAGAGCTGCAGGTAGCCTCAGGCTTCTAGAATTGAAAACTTATTCAGCTGTCCTATTAGGTGGTAACCTCATGGCACTGTCCCAGGGAAATGTGTTTGACAGAGGAAGTGTTTAGCAAGCATTTGCCTTAGCTGCCCCCTAGACCTGTCTCGTTAGGAAACGGTGGTGGCATCCAGGGGCTTGTTTCCTAGCTGCATAGCTCTGAGCTCGCTCTTAGGCTCGCTGGGCTTTCTAAATAAAATATGCTCCGTTTCAGTGGATTGCCTTGACAAAGGGAACCAAGTGTTGATTTGCTGGTTGTCCATTCTTCTGGCTCTCCTGTCCTTTCCTGCTGGAGCTCCAGCCCGTCTCTGTTGGATGATTTCTTTCTTGTTTTAGTTTGCTTTGAGACAGTCTTACACATTCCAGGTTGGTCTTAAACTTTCTGACCTTACACCGCTGTCCTTCCTGCCTCTGCCTCCCACCTCGCCGGACACGTGGCTCGCTCTCAGCACCTGCTCCTGTCTTTTCCCAGGGCTCCAAGCATCTCTTTCCTGTTAGTAGCTGAGTCAGTGGCTGCAAACCCGTGGGCATTTCTTTTGAGAAGTAAATGAAGGAAATAGATTAAAACCACTGTGTTAGTGATAGGTTTATAGGGGTTCTCGGATCAGCTTCGGGGTCCTCTTGCTGTCTGAGGAAGAGTGACATGACCAGCGGGTTAAAGCTGTCTCCCTGCTGTCTTTCAGGAGAGTGTTCCGGTGTCCAGCTACCAGCAGGCAGGAATTCCTGACGACCTGAAGAGGAGGATTGCACAGCTGGGGATCAACATGCTTTTGAAGATGGTGAGCTGGAGGCCCCGGATGTTGAGGTTCAGTACATGGGCAGATGAGGGCTCTGCCAGGCATCGGCTGGAAGGGCCAGCCAAGTAGAGAGCTGCAGGTTGAGAACATCAGCTGAGTGAAGTCCCCCAAACGCTCCTGTAACCTGAAGCTTGTGTTGAGCCCTTGATCTGTGGCGTGCATTCATGTGCTATGGAAAGAGTGGTAGGCGCACAGTGTAGATCAACAGCAGGTGTGATACTGCAGGTGTGTTAGATACTGCTTCATTCATTCATTCATTCATTCATTCAGTATTTGTGGAGTACCTGCTGTATGCCAAGTGCTGAGTTAAGTGTTGGACTTACTAAAACAGGCCTGACTACAGGGTAAACCAGTGGGGAAGAAGCACATGCCATTAGGGGCCTGTGCTCAAGGATGAGCTTGAAGGGACCTTTTGTGGACCCTGGGCTTCACTCAGGAAGTGATTCTATTCCATCTGGGATGGGGAGGCTGTGTCACGAACATGAAGACAAATGGTGGGACTTGTCTGGAGACAGCAGCCTGTGCCCAGGGTGTGTGTGCTGGGAGACGTGAAGGCACATCGTGCAGAATAGCTCAGAGTCAGGACTTCAGTCCATGGGCATGGAGCTCATCTGAGTTCTCGTCCCCCCAAAATATTTTAGCTTTCATTATTACAACATTTGCTCAAGTATGCCCCCCAACATGCACACATATAGTTAAGTTGAGACAGGTTCTTTCTGTATAGCCTAGCGTGAGTTGAAACATTAGAGAGCCCAGGGTGACCTCAAACTCACATTAAGCCTCTGCCTCCACTATTTAAGGTTTATGGGCCACCATGCCTGGCCAGTATACAGGTCTTAAGTGTATTTTAAAATTTTCATGTTTCTAAAAGTTTGCCTGGTGCCCAGGAAGCCAGGAGAGGGCATTAAATAACCTGGAGCTGGAGTTACAGATGGTTGTGAGCTGCCGTGTGGGTGCTGGGTCTCCAATCCAGGTTCCCAGTTACAGACGGCTGTGAGCTGCCGTGTGGGTGCTGGGCCTCCAACCCAGGTTCCCTGGGAGAGCAGCTGGTGCTCTTAATCACTGAGCCACCTTTTTTAGCGTGTGTATGCGTGAACTCGGACATGCCCCTGCGTGTGCATGGGAGTCAAAGGACAACTTACAGGAGCCAGTCCTCTGTCCATCACGTAGATCCTCTGTCCATCACGTAGATCCTGTCCATCACGTAGATCCTGTCCATCACGTAGATCCTCTGTCCATCACGTAGATCCTCTGTCCATCACGTAGATCCTGTCCATCACGTAGATCCTGTCCATCACGTAGATCCTGTCCATCACGTAGATCCTGTCCATCACGTAGATCCTGTCCATCACGTAGATCCTCTGTCCATCACGTAGATCCTCTGTCCATCACGTAGATCCTGTCCATCACGTAGATCCTGTCCATCACGTAGATCCTGTCCATCACGTAGATCCTGTCCATCACGTAGATCCTGTCCATCACGTAGATCCTCTGTCCATCACGTAGATCCTGTCCATCATGTAGATCCTCTGTCCATCACGTAGATCCTGCCCATCACGTAGATCCTGTGGGTCAAACTCAAGTGGTCAGGCTTGGTGGCAAGCACCTTTACCTACTGAGCTATCTTACTGGCCTCATAATGAATTTTAAAAACCCATTCCTTAGTCCTGATGCAGGCAGTGGAAGGATGTGAGGCAGAGAGATCAGCTAGCCATGGCATAGCTTATCAGCGTGGAGTTGGGCTCGAGGACCGAGGTGAGGCAGGGAGCTGGGTACTGTTGTGGAGGAGCCAGAGGCAAATGGGGATTTCGTTTTCTTTTTTGAGACAGGGTCTCATGTCGGGGGCCAGCCTCAACCAAAATACCTTTCTCCAGAAAAGGAGGCGTGGACATTTAGAAATATAGTAGAGAATATGAAGATGCAAATGAAAATAATAAAACACAGAAACATGTAGGATAGTATCAAGAGAGAATTTCTTAGTGAGTACTAAAAATTCACCCCTGTTTAATTTCCAACTGGTTAACATACCCCTGACCCCAAAAGGTAGGAGTAAAACAAAAGGCTGCATTCACATACAAATTGTAAGTCACAGGCTACATTCATCGCTCACGCCCTAGATTCACTCTCTAGACCAAACACTCTGTAGGAAAACCACTCCCTGGGTGGAATCCCAAGTTATTTCCATGAAGGGAACTGGAACTTAGTTGGATCCTTAGACTTATGTTTGAGGTTGGAACCAACTACTTCCCTATTCCAGGAGCACAAGGTCTGGCAATTAGCCACATCTGTTGCCGTTAACCCTGGCGAACAGAACTCTGATTTACGACTAGGTGGGACCTTTGTCTGGAGGTAGAAGCACAATAACCTTGAATGAACAGGTCCCAAACTCTCTGACTTTGGCCTCTTTGGGCCTCTGCAGGCTTGAACTTGCTGTGTAGCTGAGGATGGCTTTGGAACTCCTGATCCTCGTTTCTCTACCACCCACATGCTATGGCTCAAGTGTACTCGCACACTGGGCTGATTTTGATTCTATAATATATTTGGGTCTCTCATCTGGGAAGCCCTGAGTGAACTTTTCTATCTCATGCCTGTCCATCCAGATGAGGAGGAGGAGTGGCAGAGGGCCTCATCTAGAGGGGTTCTGTCTTCTACCAGGCAGCAGGGGATCTCAGTGGTGCCTCTAACCACCAGGAAGTGCCTGCTCAGTCTGGGGACTTACTTAACTGTTAGAGCTAGGACTGGGATGTGTCTGGAACCAGGAGTGTGAACAAAGGCTATGGATGCTCTCAAACACTTGAGCCATATAGGATAGTACTTGGAATCCCTGGGGATCGAGGGAGGGGAAGTAAGTGTGGGGGCATCCAGAGGTTTTTGCCTGGTGGTCAGGAGCTGAGGTTGTCTCCTGATGAGTGGGGTGAATGCAGGGGAGACAGGAGGTTTGAAACTGTTGCTTTGGTTCTGAGAAAGAACTCGGAGTGTAGAAGGACTGTCCGGTGGTGTCAAAGCCACACTGATACTTCAGGGATTGGAGGCACATTTTGAGCTATCTGTGATCTGGAGCAGAATTGATCTCGTATTATCTGAATCTAGATGATCCAGATATTAGTTCTATCACCTACTACCTGGGGATGAGGAGGGACAGTTGAGGCAGGACCTTGATTGAATCTCTGCCCTTGATCTTCTAGCACTTGAGAACTGGAGGCAGGAGGATTTCTTAGTTCAGGACCAGGCTGGGCTACATGAGACCCTGTGTCATAAAATTAAAACCCAAACCAAACAGAACCAAACCTTTGACTTGGCTTATCCCTGTGCAAATTCTTGTTTAAGAGCCCCTAGCTGCAAGGGCTTGTGGAATGCCCGCCCCTGTGACTTGTCACTGGCAGCCTACCGTCCCCTAAAACCTTTTCTGCAGGTACCCAGTGGTTCTAGGCCGGGAGGGTGGATGCAGACCTGATTGGTGCAGTCTCTTCCAGATATTTGTGGATAACTTTGTACATGGAGACCTTCACCCTGGGAACATCCTGGTCCAGGGTGCTGATGGATTGTCCCCAAGCCTGGACACTCAACAGCAGCAGGTGAATGTCCATGACACACTGGTGACTACCGTAGCACCTGCCCTGTGCCCCCTGCGCCTGGTGTTGTTGGATGCTGGCATTGTGTCAGAGTTGCAGGCTTCAGACCTGAGGAATTTCCGGGCAGTTTTCCTGGCTGTAGCACTGGGGCAGGTGAGACTCACTGGGGTTGGCCCTCTAGAAAGCCCATGGTTGCCAGGGCGCTGTGCTTGGACACGAGTGAGTGTGTGTGTGGGCACCGACAATGTGCTGGTTCTCAGGCTTGGCAGCCTTAGTTGGGAAGTCATTCTTCTTTCCTGCATTGTGGGACTCCAGTTTCTCTTACTCTCTCAGCTAAATTGTTGGCATGGTGGGGACAGGACTCTAGCTTTAAGAATTTTTTTATTTATTATTTTGTGTGTGATGTGTGTGTAAGTGCAGGTGAGACATGGCGTGCGCAGGATGGGCAGATGAGACGTGGTATGCGTGGGATGGGCAGAGGACACTTTGAGGACAAGAGCACCGTGTGCCTGCTCTGCTCTCCAAGCCGCTTTTCTTGTTTGCCTCCAGGGCCACAGAGTAGCTGAGCTCATCCTGCATCATGCCCGGGCCAATGAGTGCAAGGATGTGGAGAGGTTCAAGGCTGAGGTGGCTACACTGGTGACCCAGGCCAGGAAGAACACCCTCACACTGGAGAAGGTAGGTGGGCACCGTGCGCTTGGGCAGAGCCGAGCTCACAAGAGGGTCCACTTCACAGGGAGCCTGCAAAGAGTAGTTTTTTGGGGGGTGGAGTTGAGATGGGTATTTTTTTTCTGTGTAGCCCTGACTGTCCTGGAACTTGCTCTGCAGACCAGGCTAGCCTGGAACTCAGAGATCCGCCTGCTTCTGCCTCCCAAGTACTGAGATTAAAGATGTGTACTCCCCTTCAGACGGTAGAGTTTTTGACAAAAAAATATGTCTTGTTCTCACATCTTCTAAGAAGCTCAGGGGACTGACTGAAATCACAGGCTCCTTGCTGGCAGAATCCCTGATTTATTCAGGGATTAGCTGTTGTGGAGACACCTAAACATGCAGGGGAGGCAGTGTCCCAGAGATGTACTATAGGCCTGTGCCCCTTGTTTGGCCTGACCCAGAGTGCATGGTGCACTCACGCTTTGTTAACTCGCTGTCTTTATCAAGTTGGTGGCCTACATTAGCAGGACAGCCCTCGCAGAGTGGCCACCAGTGGTGCTGACCTGGTTTATGTAGATGGTTACTAATCACATACACACATGTGCATGCATGCATGCGCACGCGTGTATGCACACTCACACACATGCATGCCTCTGTCTCTGCTACTGAGCTACACCCTCATCTGTTTACTTGGGAACATTTTGAGTGTGATGAGGGATGGGGAGAAGGGTGGAGTGAACATGGCTCTGAGGCTTCTTTTGCAGGCATTTGTGACCAGTATGGTAGTGGAGCCTGATTGGTGTTATAAGGAGACTGCTTATTGCTTCCTGGCTGCTCAGCCCCAAAATAACAACACAGAAAACTATGTTATTTAAATCACTGCTTGGCCCATTAGCTCTAGCTTCTTATTGGCTAACTCTTACATATGAATTTAACCCATTTCTATTCATCTGTGTATCACCATGTGGCTGTGGCTTACTGGCTAAAGTTTCAGCATGTCTGTCTCTGGCTGGGCTCTATGGCTTCTCTCTGACTCCACCTCCTTTTTCCCAGCATTCAGTTTAGTTTTCCCTGCCTAGCTAAGTTCTTTCTTGCTATAGGTTCAAAGCAGTTTCTTTATTAATCAATGGTATTTAGACCATACAGAGGGGAATCCCACATCACCTCCCCCTTTCTGTTTAAATGAAAAGGAAGGTTTTTAACTTTAACATAGTAAAATTACATATAACAAAACAGGTGTTAAACAAGAATTATAGTTAGAATATTTATATCTACTTTATAACTAAGTAAAACTATAACTATCAATTCTTCAACTCCATCAAAGACTGCAGAAGGATATAATATTACCTAAGTAAACAGGAAATACATTGTAAGCAACTTTCAAAACTCTAGAATTGATAGAGACATCTTGCTGCCTGGACATTTACCCAAGGTTTTCCTGTACTGTTGGGGCATCCATCTTCAGCCTACAGGCCCATAGTATCTGGCACACTTTTCCATGAAGTAGGAAATTTCAAAGACAGTCCTGCATATATTGGTAGTTTGTCAGTCACTTTCTTCTGTGTCCTGCAGAATGTCTGGCAGACTCTTTCATGAAGCAGGAACCCCGAAGGACCATCTCACCTTTAGGCAAGTTCAGCAGTCATTTTTCTGTGGGTCCTGCATGCCCAGTTCATTAAGCAGTCTAGGCAAGATCAGTTTCTTGCCCAAATGGCTAACAAACACCATAAGAAGCCTCTTCAGTGCCTATCATCCTCTTGAAGTAATTGGTGCTGCCAGGAGCAGATGTGTCTCGTTGTCATGAAAAGTTCTAAGTTATTAAAACATTTAGATTCTGTAGTCTTTGGAAGATTTGAAGAATGCCTGTCCAACTGAAATATATCTCTATCCATCTAGAAAATCTAGCTGACATGACTACAAGCTTGACTATTAACCTGTATTTCTTAATTATACATTATATTTTTAAATGAGCTGCACAAACATAATACTTTAATCAAGAGCAGAAATATACATATAACAAAATTGACCTTAAATTTGTATCAATAAACCAAGATCCATATAAATGAAAATCTCTATAGCAAATCCCCCTTTAAATTTAAACAAACATTTATAAACAATATTTGGGAGTATGGGTGTAGTTCTCTCCAAACTGATTCCTGCTTTTTGTTGGACGAAGTAATTTTTTTAAAAATATTTATTTATTTATTATGTATACAATATTCTGTCTGCATGTATGTCTGCAGGCCAGAAGAGGGCATCAGACCTCATTACAGATGGTTGTGAGCCACCATGTGGTTGCTGGGAATTGAACTCAGGACCTTTGGAAGAGCAGGCAATGCTCTTAACCACTGAGCCATCTCTCCAGCCCTGGACGAAGCAATTTTTGAGGGGTGTTCAAGGCCACCTTTCAGGGCATCTTGGTCCATCAAATCACATTAGTCTGGAATTAATTCACAGGTTCTCATCCTTTGTGGAAACAAAAGAACCTCTTTTCCAAAGTAACATATCCTTAGATCCATATTTTGAAATCAAGATATCTTTAAAGTATATATGTTGTCTTAGTTTAGCAATCCCCTGAATCAAATGTCTCTTTGCATTCAAAAAATACAAAGAAAAATACAATAATATACATAATCCAGACTCTCTGTGTACATTCCATCTTTACATGGCTTATTTTACTTTTTCTACAAGTTTAATATTTATTTTATTATCTTTACTTTTTCAGTCTATTTCTGTCTATAGTCTTTTATATTATATTTGCTGTCTCTTTACTCTTTTTCTTCTCTCTTCGAAGCCTTTGTACATTTATCCAACACTGTGACCAATTTAGAGGTCTTTTTTTAAAATCTGAATCTGTCTTTTTTGTGTATCTGTAATTATTTTCTGTCCAGGAGCTCTTAAAATACTAAACGCTTCTTAAAAACTTAAGCTGCGGCATTACTAGGGTTTATATGGCCCTGCTTGCTTGCTCCACACAGTCCAACATGGCGGAAGTCTGTTCACCGCTTCTGCAAGCTGTGCACATTGCCCCAGTTCCAAGTACGCAGCGAGTCTATGTTGAGCCATTAAGCAGTTGTAGCACTCTGTTCACAAAACCCCTTTAAATGCACCATAGCCAGACCTCGTCAGAGTTTGCACGGCCCAGGAATTCACGGTTTCAAAACAGTGCGCCTTTTTTCTGCTGCGCTGAATCAGGAAAACCTCTTAAAGGAGGCATGACTCTGCTTGCTTCTAGCAAACAGAGCCCACCCAAGAAAATGCTGCTACCAAACCATGCTTAACTCTGTTCTTTTGTGTCTAGGATTCCTTTTTAAGCTTTCTCAGGTTTTATGTGGATTTAGTTGGCCACGTGGGCACCAGTTTGTTGTAAGAGCCCACTTGTTGGTTCCTAACTGCTCAGCCCCGAAATAACCACACAGAAAACTATATTATTTAAATCTCTGCTTGACCCATTAGCTCTAGCTTATTTGCTAACTCTTACATATTAATTTAACCCATTTCTATTAATCTGTGCATCACCATGAGGTCGTGGCCTACCAGCAAAGTTTCAGCATGTCTTTCTCTGGCAGCAGTTCCTTGGGTAGCCCCTTTCTCTCAGTGTGTGTACATGTATGAGTGTAGCAGTGGGGAGTGGGGAAGTGGGGAGAACAGGGAAAGGGAGGGGAAGAAGTGCTTCCGGGATTCTACTGGGCTCTTTTGTTTTCCAGCTTCATGTTTCCAGCCTCCTCTCCAGTGTCTTTAAGCTACTGATGACCCACAAGGTGAGGTGTCATTAGAGAGCATCTTGGGAAGAGGTGGGGAGGGAACAGGGCAGTGGAGTGGGTGCACCTGATTTCCCTCAGCTTTTTTGTATATTGATTGTGGATTTTTAATGTTCTGAAGCAGGCCCAGTGGCCTCATGGTCCCTTGAGAACAAAGTCCCTGGATTTGTCAATCTATGTAGTGAGTCTAAGTGCTGTAATCCTTAGATATAGGAAAATGTATTTAAAGACATGGAAAGGGGCCGGGCGTTGGTGGCGCAGGCCTTTAATCCCAGCACTTGGGAGGCAGAGACAGTCAGATCCCTGTGAGTTCAAGGCAGACTAGTCTACACTAGTTCCAGAGAAACTAGTTATACAGAGAAAAAAAACCTGTCTCAGCCCCCACCCCCATGAAAAAAACATGGAAAGGGAGAAAGGGTCCAGCCAGATATCCCCTCCTTGCCCTCCTTGGCTCGTGTTAATGGTACTCAGGTGAGGGATGCACCCTTGTTCTTGGTGCCACTTGAAGCCCCAGTGTACCCTCCTGACTGCTAGGAGGAAGGTGGGGAGATGGTAGAATCCCATGGGCAGCACAGGGGAGGGGCAGGGGTCAGTCGCATGGTTGTCCAGGATGCTCAGCTGGCTCTGAGGTCTGGGAGGAACTCCTGTTCTCTGTTCCAGGTCAAGCTCGAGAGCAACTTTGCCTCCATTGTGTTCGCCATCATGGTACTGGAGGGGCTTGGCCGCTCGTTGGATCCCAAGCTGGACATCCTGGAGGCAGCAAAGCCCTTCCTCATGCAGGGAGGAGGCTTCCTGTGACTGTGGCAGTGGGCACACAGTGAAGGCAGGTCCTGAGGGTCTGTCCTTTGGCAGCTGACATCTGAAACTGGGACGTGTGGCAGAAACACTACTAATTACCCTGTGACCTAGCCTCGGGGTCTGCTTAAAAAACTTTGGGTTATTTAGGGTATAAAGGGAGGGAAGCTGAAACTGGTGCCAGAGTCATCATTTCAGGAAAAATGTCCTGCAGAAGAACAAAAAATACATTTACTCGTTTTGTTTTTTCGTTTTCCTCCCCTTTTTAAAAGTGTGTGTGTGTGTGTGTGTGTGTGTGTGTGTGCGCGCGTGCATGCGTGCAGATGCCTCCTGAGGCCGGAAGAGGGCATTGAATGAATCCTTTGGAGTTTTAGGAGGTTGTGAGCTGCACAGCATGGGTGATGGGAACTGAACTTGGGTCCTCTGGAAGAGAAGCATAGTGCTCCTAACTACTGAGCTGTCTCTCCAGCCCCTTCTTTCTTCCGTTTTAAAATTGCACTTGTGTAAGAGGAAGGGCTGTGGGGAGTGGGTGTGGGGGAGACAGCTCATGTGCCATAGGTGTGTGTGTGTGTGTGTATGTGTGTAGATCAGAACCATAAGGCTTTCTAGGGACTGACCTCAGGTCTTCAAGCCTGGCATCAAGCGCCTTTACTTCAGCCATCGTGCTGGCCTGCTTTTCTTTTTTCTTTGGTCAAGTGGTTCTTGCTGGTGGTTCCCACCCTTTGACATAGGTTAGAAAATGCCATCAAATCCTGTAGAGCACATTAATTTTTTTTTTCTTTTTGAAAGTGATGTATACAGATGGGTGGTGGTGGTGCATGTCTTTAGTTCCAGCACTGTGTAGGCAGAGGCAGGCAGATCTCTGAGTTTGAGGCCAGCCTGGTCTATAGAGTGAGTCCAGGACAACCAGGACTATACAGAGAAACCCTGTCTCAAACCTTCCCCCCACCCCCCGGTCAAGAAAGAAAGAGAGAGAGAGAGAGAGAGAGAGAAAAGAAAGGAAGGAAGGAAGAAAGGAAGGAAGGAAGGAAGGAAAAAGAAAATGATGTGTATGTTTGGGAAAAAGTGGAAAGTGCACACATAGACACTTCTGAAAAGTTTCTGTACCCTGATGAGGCTCTCTGCTGACACAGTAATCTAAATCAGACCAAATCAAAACAATTACAAAAAGCCCAGGTTTAATGGGTAAAATGCTCCTGAATGATTTTCCAGGCAGAGACAGAAAAGAGAGACCGGAAAACTACAAGTCTAGAGGGTAGTTTAAATACCCTGTGGGAGTGGTCTTGAGCAACTCCGTGGAGGGAGTCATCATTTGGCAGGCTTTCTGAGATGCAGTAGGGTTTGGAGAGAGATGGGGGAGGGGACTTGGGGTAGAGCTTCCACCAGAACATCCCAGACTCTTTGGGTATATGGATGCCAGGGGCTGGGGTGAAGCTTCCACCAGAACAACATACATCTCCCACACAACTCATTTTTAAATTTTATATGGGCACTGTCAATGGTGCGAAACTTTTGAAGGCACAATTTGCAATTTGGGCAAATTTTACTGGGGTTCAAATTATCTTCCTGACAGTTTTTAACGTTTGCCAATTTCTTCCAGAACTTATTTTTCCAAGTTAAAATAGTGAGCTGGGCTGTGGTGGTGCACACCTTTAATCCGAGTACTATGGAGGCAGGTGCAAGTGGATCTCTGGGAGTTCGAGTTCAGCTTGATCTACAGAGTGAATTCCAGGGCAGCCAAGACTACACAGAGAAGCTCTGTCTTGAGTAAAACAAAACAAAAAACCCCCCACAAAACAAACAAATAAACAAACAAAAAACCAAACCCAAACCAACCAAAAACACCCCCCCCCCCCCAAATCCCACAAAACAAACCAAAAAATAGTGAGGCTGGTGTTATAGCTCCGTGGTTGAGGCTTGCCTGCCATGTGTGTGGTTCTAGGTTCAGTCCTCAGCACCACCACCCCCCTAAGTGACCCCCATAGAGCCAACAGTTTCCTCTCCTTTTTGGTGGGGAGGGAATGTAACAAACCTTTAGGAAGTAAGGTAAACAGGAAGTTACATCATCTCTGTTTTTTTCCATATACACCCCCTTTTGGTGATTCATTAAGAAAGATGAATGAATGAACTTCAGCTTACCTGCAATACTTAGAAACCAGGAAAGGAGAAGGTAAAAAGGGAATAAGAATTTTCCTGAGAAGCAGCTATGAGCCTGTTAACAACTTAAATGCAGTGCAGATGAAGGGCCTTGGTGCTCAGAGGAGGAAGATTGCTTGTCTAATTCACAAGGTTAGTTGGCATAGCTGGAGTTTGGACTCCGGATGTTCAGCCTCCCATCTAAGCTCTTTTAGAATTTGTTATTGCTGTGTGTGTGTGTGTGTGTGATGTGTATGTATGCGTGAGGAGGTCAGAGGATGGTGTCAGGAGTTGAATCTCTCCACCCTGGGTTCTGAGTAGGACCCAGCCCAGGTCATCAGTCCTGCATGGTCAGCTCATACACTGAACATCTCAATGGTCCTCTATGGCCTTTTAGAAATGTAAGTTGAGTTTGCCCTGTGACCTTTCCTAGAGCTGGACAGCTATGGAGTTTGGGAAGTGACAACGTCTGCCCTTTCCATTCATGGACTGTCTCTTAGTGGTTTGTGTATGTTGTTAGAAGGAGTGGTGTAAAGAGGCCGCTTGTTCCCTGCTGCTCAGCCCCGAAATAACCACACAGAAACTGTATTAATTAAATCACTGGCCTATTAGCTCTAGCCTCTTAGTGGCTAGCTCTTACATCTTAATTTAATCCATTTCTATTAATCTGTGTATCACTATGTGGCTGTGGCTTACCAGCAAGGTTCTGTCCAGCATCTCTCTCTGGCTGGGCTACATGACTTCTCTCTGACTCTACCTTTCTCCCAGCATTCAGTTTAGTTTTCCCTACCTAGCTCTGTTCTGCCCTGCTCTAGGCCCAAAGCAGTTTCTTTATTCATTAACCAATAAAAGCAACACATGTACAGAAGAACTTCCTGCGTCAGAGTGGTGGACAGTAGCCCAGAGAAAATCATGCCATTGAATATAAACTAGAAAGTCAACTTTCATCCATAGAGAGAATTCTACAGGTTCAGGGTTCAACCCAAGGCTTATCTTTAGCAGACACAATTTGCCACTCAACAGCTAGTATTTAGGAGCCAAGAGTTGGTTTAGGACATGAAGGGGCTATTGTCTTCAAGACTCCATCTTTGGTGAGCTTATCTAGGGTGTAGTCTCTGTATCTTCCCTGTGGTGATCATTCCAATCAGTCTCAGCTTCCTAATTAGTGTTGACAGAAGTTTCTCTCCTGAAAGCTGCTCCCAAGTAATCATACAGAGGCTTAATATTATAAATGCTTGGTCAATAGCTCAGGCTTGTTAACTAGCTAACTCTTACATTTAAATTAAGCCATATTTCTTATCTACACTTTGCCACACACCTTGGTACCTTTTCTCACCATGGCATGCCCATCTTGTTTCTCTCTGTCTGCTTGCTACTTCTCAGACTCCACCTTCCTTCCTCCCAGCATTCTCAGTTTGGCTTGCCCCCAACTTATCTGTTCAGCTATTGGCTAGTCAGCTTCCTTATTAAACCAATCACAGTGACATACATTCACACAGTGTAAAGGAATATTCTGCAGATTAGTTCCTCTGTTTTCTGAGAGAGAGAGAGACAGAGAGAGACAGAGAGAGACAGAGAGAGACAGAGAGACAGAGTGTGTGTGCGCGCGCGCGCGCGAGAGAGAGCTGGAGGTGGTGGTAAATGCCTTTAACCCCAGCACTCGGGAAGCAGAGACAGGTGGATCTCTGTGAGTTTGAAACCAGCCTGGTCTATAGAGCAAGTTCCAGGATAGGCTCCAAAGCTACAAGGAAACCCTGTCTAGCAAAAGCCAGAGAGACACAGGGAGTTTGTACATGCATGTGAGTACAGTTACCACGAAGGCCAGAAGTATGTATCATCCCTTGGAGCTGAGTTTACATGTGGGTGTGAGCCATGTGATGTGGGTGCTGGGAATTGAAATCAGATCCCCAGGGAGAGCAGAACATGCTCTTTGGCACTGAGACATCTCTCCAGCTCCCCTGGATTTTCTTAATAGAGGCTTATCATCTTCTATGAGTTAAACCTCATGGCAACTTACATGCTTTGTGATGGTTTATGCACAGAACTAAGGAAAGGCTTTACTCCTGATGTTATCCAAAGTTCATCAGATGTCCTAGGTTCCTTAAAGCTCAAGAAAGATTGTTTGTATTTAGTAAAGCCAGTGAGGTAGCTTAGCAGGCTGAATGAGTAAAGGTGTGTGCTGTCACGCCTGCTGACCCGAGTCCAGTCTCTGGGATGTACACGATGGAAGAAAACCAACTGCTGTAGATTTCCTCTGGTCATGTGTGTGCCACGGCAGATATTCATACTCACATACCAGCAACAACTACACCACACAAACACACACACACACACACACACACACACACACACACACACACACATAATGTAAGCCTGGATACCACATGGTGGAAGAGAACCAACTGCTGTAGATTTCCTCTGGCCATGTGTGTGCCACGGCAGACATTCATACTCACATACCAACAACAACTACACACACACACACACACACACACACACACACACACACAAATAATGTAAGCCTGGATACCACATGGTGGAAGAGAACCAACTGCTGTAGATTTCCTCTGGCCATGTGTGTGCCATGGCAGACATCCATACTCACATCCAACAACAACAACAACAACAACAACAACAACACACACAAACACACACACACACGTCAGCCTGGCTGCCACACGGTGGCAGAGAACTGAAAGTTGTCCTCTAACCTCCAGTGCACGCCCTGGTACATGTGTGCCCACACATAACAACAATACACACATATTGATGTGCTAAAATTTTTTTACTGTCACTTTCACTTTTTTGTCTGCTTGCCACCCAAAAGCCAACATTTGGAGGCTTGGTGTGAAGAAGTCAAGTTTATTCAGGGTCTCACAATGAGCTCTGATTGGATTTAAAACCTAGGACAGGCTTCCTGTTACATACAAGGGCAAAGGGTCCCATATGGTGGCACAGAAGGCAAGTTATTAGTCATATGTGGTGCTGCCAGGTCACTAAATTCAGGTCTGTCCTTGATAAGTATCCATTCCTGTACTCTTGAATATGGAACACTATAGCGATTCTCCAAAGTGTGAGCTTGGCAGGCTAATGTTAGAACTGCATGTTCTGCAAACAAACCCAGACTGCAGCATATCGGGGAGGACCTTGTTGGAAATTATTCTCAGTGTCACAAAACAAAACAAGCCCACTGGAACCCTGCAAGGCAATGCCTCTTTGTAAAAAGAGTGTGCCAAAACCTAAATTAGCCTTGCAAGCCCAGTAGGGCAGGAAGCTCACTTGTTATTCTAACACAGGTGATGGATGACCTTGTCTCATCCTATTGGTGAGAGAGCAACCTCACAGTCTGCCATGGTTGGATAAATTCCTAATAGTGGCAAAAGGGGGAGGGAAGGGGTCAGTAGCTGTCACCAAGTTCCCTGAATGAAAGGCCTTTGTGTAAACCAGAGGTTTTCTAGATGATTAAAAGATTTAAATTAAGATTTACAAGGTGAAGATTTTTGGCATATTGGCCCTTTGTGTGCTAGCCACCTTCTATAGAATAAAACCGTTTCTCACAACCTCAACAATTTGGGGGTGTCAGGGTGAGTCCTAGAAGGTTGGAGTCTGTCCAAGTTCGGACAGAGGCAATATTGAGAGATAAAAGCTGGCTGAGGCAGGTGGATTATTTTGTTACTAGCAAGTGGAGCCTTTGTTTCTTGAAGGAACTCTAAAGTGAAAGAAAAATGAAAGCTGTTTGGAAAGATGTCAGCAGGCTATCCTGTAGACCTAGTAACTCAGAACAGGAATGCAGTCTAGTTTTAAGGGAACGAGCTCGAATATTCATGTTTCCCTCAACTGCGCGCATCTACACAGAGATCGAAATGTGCTTAATATTTGTGCTACAGCTTCCTCTGCGATTCCATTATTACAATTGAGGTCAGTTCTCAGGTTTGTTACCATCCTGGTGGCCGCTGGTCTTAAATGGACTGCCCTCATGTTTTCGTTTTTCTGCTTGCTTATTGCAAGAATAACAACGAGAGATAAAACTGAATCCTGTGCTGGCTAAGGATCAAGTTGTTTAGGAACCTTCACCTCTATTCCTGGCCTTACTTATTCCGAGATTTCAGGGTTAGGTTCCTCAGGTGATCCTGATACCACCCGCCACCGGTCCACGTAGTGTGACTGAACACCCTGGCTGCCGGCTAGTCATCAGATTTCAGAACAATCCTGAAACAACACTGGCATGGTTCAGAAAGACTTAGACCGTTAACACGGGCCCATAGTGGCAGGAACACGCATGAAGGCACCGCCCACATGAGTCAAAGCAGGGAGCAGCAGCAAGGTCAGCCAGGAGCACTTGCCAGGCTGTGTCACGAGGACAGCCCGAGCTCCTTCCGAAGGACTGCCGATCCGCCCGGTAGCCCGGAACCTCCAAAATCCACCAAGTAGGAGCTAAGTACGCCTAAGCATGTCCCTTGTGGCCCACCATTGGCCCAGGTAGATGCCGTGACGTCACAGGGCGGGACTTGGGAAGTGACGCTTCAGGGGTGGGAAAGCTGTAGTTAGCTCTCCGTTCGCCTCTGCTATGTCTGCGCTGACGCGGCTGGCACCTTTCGGTCGCGTCGGAGGCCGCCTGCTCCGGGGCTGCCGAGCGCGGGCGGCTGGAGATGGTGGAGTCCGTCAGTGAGTGTCGGGTGGGGGTGAGGGCTCGGCTGGCTTGAACTGCGCCAGCGCGGGTGTCCGGACGCCGTCACCTTGAGACAGGCTGCCGGGAGGGTCGGTGCGCGCTCCGCTGCCCCCGAGGAATGCCGGATCTTGTAGTCCGCAGGGACGGAGACTGGCTTTAGAGAGATCGGTGGGGTGGAGGCGATGGGATGGCACGGGAATGCCAGAGAAATGCGTGAACTAGGACCTGAATGATAAGCCACGCACAGTCCCCTGACTGAGACTTTCCACGCAGCAGGGGAGTGGAGGTCAGGAGCGCATGGACACGGGTGGAGATGGGCACCGAGACAAGTGAGGACTGGACGCGGAGTGCCTCGGAGGACTGAGGTTTTCCCTAACAGTCCTGGGCAGTCACGGGAGACCTTAAGGCAGGAAGGTAGTAAGTTCGTTATTTTTCCCAGTAGGCACATGTTTACGTTGAAAATCTGGCACTTTATTTGAGACGATCTCACTAGTTTGCATCGATTGGCCTAGAACTCGTTATTTAGACCGGGGTTACCTCGAACTGTAAAATTATGCGTGCTTTTTGCCTCCCGAGTGCTGGGATTAAGGGCGTGCACTTTAAATCCCGAATTGTATGCTGTTTCATTCATGCCCATTCTGTTTTCTCTCCACCGGAGTTTTGTAAAACTCATAACTTCTTGTTTTGTTGTATTAGACTCTTTTTTTTCCTTTTTTTTTTTTTTGACCCAGATCTTGTATCCCGGCAGGATTAATCCGTCGAGAGTTCTTTTGAGGTCTTAATTCTCTTATTCTCTTGAGGATGCCTCCAATCCAAGCTCACTCTAAATCCTTAGCTTGGATTTCCCTTACCTCCAATTAGGGAAATGCTCTACTACAGGAATAGGTCTCTAGCGCTCGCCTTGGTTTTTTGGCGACACAGGTCCAACTCATAGAATTTGGGGTGCAGACACATCAGAGGTTTGGTCTCTGGTGACAAGTTTTAATTTCTTTCCCGTTGGTTTATTAATATTTCACCCATTTATTATGGGGCCACGGCTTGATTCAGAGGTCTAATGATTAGACTATCTCTTGGGTGAGAGTCTGAGTCTCCTAGTTGTCTGCATGGACTCCCTGTGAATGTCAGCTTCAGTAATTGCTTCCCAGGCAATTGTGCTTGGTTCGTAATGCTCGAAAATGGACTTTTTATTTATTTCATTTAGCATCCTATTTTTAAAAGATTTATTTAATTTAAGTATATGAGTGCTCTATCTGCGGGTTTGCCTTTTACCAGATCCCATTATAGGTGGTTGTGAGCCACCATGTGGTTGCTGGGAATAGAACTCAAACCTCTAGAAGACCAGCCAGTACTCTTAACTGCTGAGTTGTCTCTCCAGCCCCCTGTATTGTTTTTTTTTTTTTTTCCACTGGGGACTGAACCTATGTTAGGCAAGCACTGTACCACAGAGTTGCACCCCCAGCGCATGAGTTACATCTTAGTTTGGTCCATAAAATGAAAGACAAAAACTCAAAAAAAAAAAAGAATGTATTTGCTTGTAGGCAACGTTCTTGGGCTTTGTCGTCAAAATCCATGTGTTGTCCAGTCTGGGAAACAGCAAATCACAGCATCCGCATAAAGTTACAAAAGTTCCGTTAACAGATAACGATCCTACATGTGGTACCTGCACGTGGCGAATACTCAGTAATACCTGCCAGCAGTCTTTTAGAATGAGAGAGAATAATAAAAATCAGCCCCAACTTGTCAACAGCCATCAGGGCTGAAGAGTTCACTTCAGAGCTGAAGAGCAGGAGCTGTAGGACCTGAGCCTGGATGCCAGCACTCAGAGGAGAAGCCAGGAGTTGCCTTCTGCACATATAACCCCAGTGCTGTAAGGGGCAGAGTCGAGAGGATCCCTGGGCAGGCCTTGCTAGCTGCTGTCCTAGCCCCAGGTTCAGAGGGAGGAGACCTCAAGGGAATGAGGTAGGGACTGATAGAGCAAGATACTTGATGTCCTCTGCTAGGAAGAAGAGGGCAGAGGACGGTGAGGAGCCATGGGAATATCACACATGAACCTCCCAGAAATTTTAGTGCATTTTTGCTATGCTGGACTGAAGTTGTATTTTATATAGGCACACTGTAAATTTTTATATCTGATTGTGCATTAGCATATGGGTTGCGCTGAACAGGACATAGAAATAGCTTTATTAAGTATAAATTACATCATTTAAGTTAGAACCAACCTATACTGATCAGAGTCCTAATTAAATAAGGATAGCCCTAGCCTGGTGGTGGTGCACGTCTTTAATCCTAGCACTTGGGAGGCAGAGGCAGGCGGATCTCTGAAAACTCTTGAGTTCCAGGACAGCCTGGTCTGCAGAGCAAGTGCCAGGACAGCACTGACTACACAAAAAGAAACAAAACAAAACAAAAGTGTTGCCCTTATGGATTGTGTGCCACGGTTTGCCAGTGAGTGCCTAAACGAGTCCCCCACACCCAGTTGGTTTTATTCAGTTTTACCGTTGCAGCTTTTTGGCTTTGTTCAGAGTTATTAGAGTTTTAAAAAGGATTTCCCAAGTTCGTGTAGCCCAGGATGACCTTAAACTTCCTACGTAGATAGTGTCGAACTGAGCTTCCAGCCTCAACTGTCCAAGTGCAGGGTTTCAGGCCTGTGCTATGGTGCTTGGCTTCTATGTGATAGTCCTTGGGTAAAGACTAGGGCCCAGGATGCACGCTGTCTCTGAAGTATATCACTAAACTGAACAAAAGTCATCTTCATTTTCTTTTGGGGACAGGTTACTTCAGGTTCCCAGTCCTTTAAACAACGTTGGGGGCAGCACCCTATAGTCATCACTGTTCCAGTGTATTATGGGGACTATTTGCTAAATGAAACCATACCGTGGCCTCTTGTCAGTTCAACCAGTCTTCCTGTCTCCATGTTTAAAGCCAGCCAAATGAAAAACCAGTCTGTATTTTGGGGTAGATGAGATGTGCCAGCTTCGGTTTTAAAGATGCAGGTGAAGGCTGAGATGACCTGCTTTGGAAACTCAGTAAGAAGCCGTTTTCTGTATTGTCTTTTCTCCTAGTGCTGGCGGTGGGGTGCATATTCCGCCCAAGTACAGGGAATTTCCTCAGCTTACCCGGAAACAGGTGATCTATGGTGAGTTCTTAAGCTCACTCATGTGGTTCTGGATTCTCTGGCGCTTTTGGCATGACTCGGACGCTGTGCTGGTAAGTGTGGGAGAACGGTTCTAGTCCTGAGTTGAGAGCAGGGGAGGAGGCGGCATGGCTAGCTTAGCTTGTGTGTACCCTGAACACTGTATTGCCGTGCCACCTAGTGATATCTGGTTTCCATTAGGTTGCCAGGTGGGGAGGGGACTAGAAGTCATTCTTTTATGATTGGTGAGTTAACATTTATCTTCATTTGTAGGTTAAATTTCACATTTAACTTTTCTGTTTGAGCCAGGTTTTTCTATTAAATTTTTTTCATTTATTTTACATACCAACCAGTTTCCCTTCCCTCTTCTTTTTCTATTCCCTCCACCCCCCTCCTGTCTACCTCCAACCCACTCACTCCCTTCCGAGAGGGGCAGGCTAACCATGGGAGTCAATAAAGCGTAGCATATCAGACTGAGACAGGACCAAGCTCCTCTCGCTGTATCAAGGCTGGGTGAGGCATCTCAACATGGGGAATAGGTTCCTAAAAGCCTGCTCAGGCATTGGGACAGGTCTGATCCCATTGCTAGGGGCCCGACAGACTAAGCTCATGTGCAGAGGGCCGAGTTCGATCCTGTGTAGGCTCCCTAGCTGTCGGTCTAGAGTCCATGAGCTCTAGTGAGCTCAGCTCAGCTGTCTCTTTGGGTATCCCCATCATGGTCTTCACCTTTTTGCTTATATTATTGTTCCTCCCTTTCTTCACTTGGACTCTGGAGCTTGACCCAGTGCTCCATTATGGATCTCTGCATGTGCTTCCATCAGTTACTGGATAAAGGCTCTATGATGACAATTAGGTTAGTCACCAATCTGTTTACAGGGGAAGACTGGTTCAGGTACCCTCTCCACTATTGCCAGGAGTCTTAGCTGGGGTCATCCTTGTAGATTCCTGGGAGTTTCCCTGGCACCAGGTTTCTCCCTAACCCCCAAATAGCCCCCTCTATCAAGATATCCCTTTCCCTGGGTGGTGGTGGTGCACGCCTTTAACCCCAGCACTTAGGAGGCAGGCAGAGGTCTATACATTTGAGGCTGTAGGTGGTAGAAGTAGAGGCTGAAGTCAGATAGGTCTCCAGGTCAGGACTGGAGAGACTGCGTCCGCTTGAGGCTCCCAAATCTCACAGTAGGAGTAAAGGATGTGAAACATTTTGTTTTGCCAGGACTATGAGCTATTGCTGAGACAAGGAGTATATATGAGACCTGTGGCCTCCACTCCTTCCCACTCTTCATCATGAATATACTCAATGGCTTACGCTGCCACCTCTAAAAACTTCAAGTCACTGTGTGTAATGAGTAGATTGAAGCAGGCTGCGCCACTGAATGGTTAAGGGAGAGTCAGGGCTCATATATCACAGATGCTGGCTATAGTCATTAGTGCATGCTATTCTTTCAAGATCAGCTGCAATTATTAGTACAGACTCTTGACTTTGTTTTCTTTTTTTTTATTTTTATTTATTTATTTATTTATTTATTTTTTTGACTTTGTTTTCTTTTGACTGGTTGTCACCAGGGCCACTTTTCATATCCAGATCCTTCACAATGGACAGATGAAGAACTGGGGGTCCCTCCTGATGACGAGGACTGAAGGTATAAACTTAACTCTGTACAAGTAGGTATGCCCGAAAGTCCTGTTTTTAAATTCTGACTTGTTTTGCACTCTTAGTGGCCTTAAACAAGCTTATCCTAAAAGCCACTTGTCTTATCTAATGTCTGCCTAACCATTCTCACATCGCTAGCCTGCATCCCCATATTATCTTCTAGTCATCATATATTAAAAACAAAAAAAGTAGTCTTAAAGTTAGGTTACAGTTTTTGGCTTCTATCCACCCCTTGAGTAAAGATGAATTCTGTATGGTCAGGGCCCTGGGTTCCGTTGCCAGCATTAAACAAAGAAAACTCAGGTTTGCTAGTCTGTTCCTGGTAATCCCAGCACTTGGAAGGTGGAGGCAAGAGGATAGGAATCAGACAACACTACAGAGTAAGTCGGGACCAGCAAACAAACTGCCAGGCAGTGGTAGTGCACGCCTTGAATCCCAGCACTTAGGAGGCAGAGGCAGGCAACTCTGTGAGTTCAAGGCCAGCCTTGTGTTCCAGGACAGGCTCCAAAACTACACAAAGAAACCTTGTTTTGAAAAACCAAAACAAAGAACATCAATAACAAAAACAAAACAAAGCCAAAAAAACCAGTTCTGTTCTATTTCCTGGACTATGGTGGTTAGAGTTTATGGTATGTAGCTGTATAAGCGTGTCCTGCTTTTACTGTTCAAGTGGGAAGATGGAATTAACACCTTAACGACTAGACTAGAAAGGGTAATTTTGCTTTCTTTCTTGAAAGGCTGTTCAGTCAGGGCTAAAAAGAAATGATTGAATGATTGGACAAATAAGATTATGAATTTGGATTAGTAAATGTAATAGTTCTTAAAACTTACCTACTTTTCTTTCCCTACAGGAGCAAGGTGAGAAGTTTCAAGAAATTACAGCCTTCATATTTAAAGTTGTAAATTAAAGTGGTTTGCCAAGAATGAGGAATTGGTGACAGCTATCCTTTATTCTATTCTCTGACTGCTTGCTGGGCTAAGTGGTTTGTGCCCTTTCAGCCAATCCTCTTGAGTCGCCTGTGATATAGGTGTCCTTTCTTTGGGGTTATTAATGAACAAGGAGATAGTTTTTTGCTTAGCATCACACACTGGTGAGTGGTTACCTTATGTCTGATCCCAGTTTATGCATAACTTAGGTACCACGCCTCCTCCTCAGCTCATGCCTTAGTTGCGTGTGTGGACAGGTGATATGACCTAAAGCTGCTGCAGCTTGATTGTTGCCCCCGAGGTTAGGCATCAGCAGAGTCCACAGTTTCCGTGTCTCCTGCAGGACTCAAGCCATGCCTGACTAGGAATTTCTTAGGACTGGGGGTAAGGATTTTTTATTTTTCCCAAAATGTTGTTCCAGGGTATTCCACCCTCTGTAGCCTAACAACAGTTATAAGGAGATAAGTGTTTTCTTCCATTCACAAAGAAAAGTCTGGTGGAACATAGTTTGAAGACTTAACTACTCAGTAAGTTTTTGACCACCATGGCCTTGGGAGTACAGTGCCGAGATTGATTAGAGGTGGGGGTTAGGGAGTTAGCATTGTGGAGAGTGAGGCCAGAGGATTCTAAGTTGGAGACAGCCTGGGATACAGACTGAGAGCTTCCTCAAAGTCACACAGACAAAAGAACTGTTTTTAGAGAACTTTAGAGAGGAGAGAGAGGTGGTAGGTAAGTCAGTACTCTGAGATTTGCTCAGAGCTGTGAAAGAAGCCTACTGGATGATGTACTAAGGCGTCTGGCTGTGCTCTGAGTAAGCAGGGTTTATAGGAAGTGTGTGTAGGAACATGGTGACTCCTGCTCTAGGAGAAGACCAAGTTCTGTGTGAGAAACGGCTTCACGTGGCTGTGAACGAGTAAGGAGAGGATGGGACTAGATGTTAATGGTTGCCGGTTGTGTTTGACATCAACTATCCTGACCAACTTGTTGGCAGGCTTCAAGACGGAATACAATAGGGTTTCCTATAACAGAATTTTCTACCTTTTCTTCAGTTTCCAGAGGTCACAGTAGCAGCAGAAGCTGAAACAACTAGAGCAGTTGTGCTTTTCTGACAGCCACAGTACCCCACTGTGGCACTGGGGGCGCTTCACATCTGTGAGGGTGGGCTGTGCTTTTCCCGTCACCGAGAACATAGTCTACAACAGTGAGTTTAAGCAGGCTAATCCCTAGTTCTTTTCCTTAGAAGCAAGGAATTGCTTAATAGGTAATTTTAAATACATTCTTTTGTTTAGAAGAATGTTGGAATCCTCATTTCCATGTTTGGGCTGGAAAACTGATGCAAGCCAGATCAACCTGCTCAAAGAAATGCCTTCTACATGGCTGTGTATACCTGAGGAAATACTTAGATGGAAGAGGGTCCCACAGAAGCATTAAGTATAGCATTTGTTTGATGGTAACAGAATGGAAATTGACAGCAAATTGCAGCACAGGCCAGACACTGTTAAGAGCATGTGTTATCTCATTAACTCTCCACAGTATTATTTATCTCATAAGATGAAGTCAAGTTATGGGTAGATGGGTTGGAAATTTGCCAAGCCAGAACTGAGGTCTTGGCTGTAGTCAGGTTTATTTTTTCTTAAAAGTCAAATCTTAGTTTCTATACAACTCAAAATTCCCAAACAGTGCTTCCTGTTTATTCTAGTGTGTGGACTTAAAACACGGCTAGTGGAACCACGCTTGGTGGTGCACGCCTTTAATCCCAGTTCTCAGGAGGCAAAAGCAGGTAGATCTCTGTTGAGTTTGAGGCCAGTCTGGTCTACCGAGTGAGTTCCAGGAGAGCCAGGGCTACACAGAGAAACCCTGTCTTGAAAAATCAAACAAAAAAAATCCACAGCCAGTGGAGACATCCCAAACTGATTTTACTACCCACTTGTGGGTTGTGATGTACAGTTTCAGAGATAAAGCATCCCAAGCTCTAGAGTTAAATTGGCCAGATCTGATCCTAAGTCTTGTCCTGTACTTGCCGAGTGTGGGCAAAGTACTTTTTTTCATCTTGTGTCTTAATTTTTCTATTTGTAAAGTAGCTTAGACTTATGCTTAGCACGAAGCATAGGTCTCTATAGTGGTTCTCAGCTCTCCTAATGCTGTGACCCTTGACATTATTTTTGTTGCTACTTCATTGTAGTGGCATTTCGATTGTATTTTAATAAATAAAGCTTACCCGGGGATCAGGAAAGTAAAACAGCCACACTGGTCAGCCTGACAGACCAGGCAGTGGTAACACACACCTTTAATCTCAGTAGCCATACTAGTTGCCATAGAAACCAGGCGGTACACACCTTTAAACCCAGCTCTAGAGAGGATTATAAAACAGGGAGGAGACCAGGAATCTCAGGATGAGATTCCTGGCAGGATCATCATTTGGACTGAGGTAGAGTTAAGAGCCAGTGGCTGGCTACATTGCTCTTCAGGTTGAAACCAAATTTCTGAGTTTTTACTAATGTGTTTCACTTTATCATTGTAATTTTGCTACTGTTACAAATATAATGTATTTTCTGACGATCTTAGGTACCCTCTATATAAAAGGGTCATTTGGCCCCAGGTTAAGAACTGCTTCTCTAGGCCGGGCGGTGGTGGCGCACGCCTGTAATCCCAGCACTCGGGAGGCAGAGGCAGGCGGATCTCTGTGAGTTCGAGACCAGCCTGGTCTACAGAGCTAGTTCCAGGACAGGATCCAAAACCACAGAGAAACCTTGTCTCGAAAAAACCAAAAAAAAAAAAAAAGAACTGCTTCTCTAAACAGAAGTAGCTATCTACTGTTTGCAGTGAGTATTTTTAGAATATTTTATCTAAACTAGGCTTATGGCCACCCTGGAATCCTGGTCTGATTTTCACAGGGAAGCACCACATAGAGAGACTAATCTGTAAACTTTCCCCAGATGTGGTCCATTCCTCTTCAAGAACAACTCTTTTACAAAATACCCAAAACCAAAGAACAACAACAACAAAAAAAAACCTAAGCAAGTTTATCAGCTCTTACTGGCTTCAATGCATGCCAAAGGTGTATTCCAAAGTAAATTTTAGGGTGAAGCTTGGTAGATAGCTATGTCTTTGTAAACAAGAGAGGTGGGAAGGTCAGAAGCAGCCCTTAAAGCCTGCACTCTTCCGGCAATTTTTTTTGTCCTTTTAGACTGTTCTTGGAGGGTTTCTAGGTGTGGCGTTTTAAAGTTATCTTTTTTTTTTCTTCTGGAAACCTTCTAGTGTTTGATATGTTTTGTCTGAAAATATCTCAGGTATTCTTCAAAATAAAGGAGATTCATCTGGCAACCAGCACTGAAAACACGAGTTCAGTTTCAGATGTGTTTATGTAACTGAGTTGTATCACAAAGGTTTTTATGTTTTGGCTTTTTGAGACAGGGTTTCTCTGTAACAGCCCTGGCTGTCCTGGAACTCATTCTGTAGACCAGGCTGACCTCAAATTCATAGAGATCCACCTGCCTCTGCCTCCCAAGTGCTAGGATTAAAGGTGTACGCCACCACCACCCAGCTCTTAAGTTCTACTTTCAAGTAAGTAGTTACACAGAGAACTGTTACTTTAAGCCAGAGAAGCAGGTCACACAATACTGTCTGTGAGGGCCATCAAAAAAACTTGATAAAAAGACAATTATAAATTGGCTAGACCATGTAGGCATCTGGCCAACTTTAACTTCTACCCATCAAGAAGTGATCAACATTTTGAAACAAAATGTGCATTTTAGCCTGGACTGTCAGTAGCCAGTGATTACTACTATTAGATGTCAGTGCTAGAAAAATAATCTTAGATTTCTCCATGCAGTCAATCTTTATTATAGCAGTATTTGCGTATTCACATCAATTACACAGCACTTTTTTTGGCCTTTTTATAATACAGAGTTTTTAAATAACTTTACACAGAAATAAATTTCTTCAATTTGATTTTCAGCTATCTTTTTATTTAATTCTCCATGCTTTCTATCCAAACTGAACAATATTTTCCATTATACAAATTTACATGAGAAAACTCCAAAGTACAAATGAAGGGACCTGAGCAGGAAAAGAACTAAAGTAATAGGAATAGGTATAGAAAAGAAAAAAAAAATCAAGCAGACATTGAGGAATAAGGGGTAATAGGGAGACATCATTCATTTGATTGAAAATAAACGTCTTTTTCTTATGAATTGAAAAATAAGCTTTAAAAATAGTTACTCCATTATAATTTTTGCAAAGCAGGTATAGAGAGGTCTGTGGATAATGAAAAAGTCCCCGCCTTTTCCCTGGGCACACCCCAGACTCCAGAAAACCTTTCCAATGCTTGAGTGGAACTGAAGTGACAAACCCAAGCCTCTGGCAGTTACAGACAGGAGGGATGGGTGCAGATTGCCATAGGTTTGGGTGGTGAAACAGGGAGCTGTAACTCACTGTAGTTCAAACATGAAGCATTTCCCTTCCCTCTCCCTTATTGGAGACTTGTCCTCAGACCAAGAAATACATACAACCGTTTAGGGTGAGGCTTGGTAGATGGCTAGGGTTGTCTCCTCTTTCCTGGTCTAAAGCCAGAGAGTGGTCTATTTAATAGAATCCGAGAGACAGGATGAATGGTGAAGTCCGTCCCCTGATCAGTTAGTTGTGTGACTACCTTAGGAGAGGCAGGTGCTGGAGAAGCAAAGGATCAGAAGTACACCCAACAATGGGAATACCATAAACTCTGCTACTGGGACACAGTCCTTCAAATAAGGTGACAAAGCCAAACCAACGCTGTATAGTGGCATGGCCAAAGGAAATGACCCAAAGTATTTTCAAATAAAGGGAGGAAGAGTACAGCATACACACATATACCTGGTATGTAAACTAATACAACATGAAGATAAATAAGACATCAAGGTTAGCCACTTATATTGGTAATTAACATGACTTAAAAGGTATATGTTCACATAGCTGGTTCTAGTCAGCAATGGAACATACATTAAATGTATTAGAAAGGAATGATTTAAAAAGTTCACAGCTTAGAATAAGAAGCACACTTATTGCACTCTTACATTGTATTTCAGGTGACTATAGTTCATCTCCCACCTTGAGTTTTTCCCTAAGTCCCAGATTTTAAGTGTCACCCTACCATATTTTGGTCCATTTCCTTCCATTTGTGCCTAGTCCGTGAGCTTTGTTTGCTTATGTTAGCCTGCAGTTTCTTTCTATGTAACTCAGCCCAGCCAAACACACATGGGTTCAAAAGTCTTAGAACAGTGATTTTCAAGGCAAAAATAGGACTGAGTAACTCACTCATAATCCCCATCCCAGCTCTGTAAACACACTCTTCCATGTGCTTCCCGCCTGTCTGTGTACACTGGAGATGGGAACCAGCAATCATGGGTGCTGGAGGATGTACTCAGCCTGCCAGGAAAAGCAAATGATGTGCACAAGACGTTTTTCGATACTAACAAGAATAAATATTTCAGTTCTGTTTTCAAAGAGCACTTCAATCTACAGAATTCTTTACAAAAAATGCACCACAAAAAACAACACACTGGCTGTTGTCCTCATGCACAACTGGTTATATCACTGCAACTATTCAAAACAGCTAAATAAAAGTAAACAGTTTAGTGACACAGATGGAGTAATAAGAGGGACATGGAGTTGTAAGACTGAAATAAAGGATCCACCTTTATTACTTTAATAAGGTGATAGCTAGGTGTCCCTAAGAGAGAGCGAGAGGGACGGGGGTGGGGGAGAGGGAGAGAGAGGGGAAGAGGGAAAGGGAGAGAGAGAGAGAGATTTTAGAGATTTTTAACTGTTAACATTTTACATACTAGGAAATGTGGTTCAGTGGTAGAATCCTTGCTGCAAACCCCAGTGGGGAAAGACAGATTAGGACTTCAGGTTCTACCTCAAAAATACCTCATAGGAGGAACTGTTATTTTTTCCTCTCAAATGTCAAAAATTAGGCCTGAATTTCAATTTAAATGTCTGCCCAAATGGAAGTAGAAATAAGTTATCTGAAAGTATTTAAGTTATTGTCTGGTGTACTGATGTAACAAACATCTGGCCAGCATCTTCAACTATACCAGAGTTAGCAATATGGACCACAAACACACTGACCACTTCAGTCCCTTCTGGCATCAGTAACTCATCTTGGAATCTGAGTGAAACAGCTAAAGGACATATTGGGGATAGTAAGGAGAGAGGATGCAAAGACCACAGCATGGAGTGTCCAGTTTACATGCACTGCACTAGCCAAGTCTTTGACTATTCCAATGTCCCTTTACAAAAGACACTCGCACAGACAGCCCTGTCTTCCACCATGCACTAGAGCAGTCAGCAGCACTAGCTAACTTTGTTTGCAAACAGGTCTTGGTAGGTAAGTTCACACTTCAAGCTTTGAACACTCGGTGTCTAGGTTGGCAGCATTTCTTTGGAAACAAATCAGACCTACAATGTGTTTTTCTTACTGAGTTAGTACATGATTGCTGCCCAGCACAAACTACTTCAAAACTAAACTACAGCAGTATCTTAAAATGTCAAACGTGTATAAAAGTTCCATGCTTTGAAGAGCCTATGAGAGTAGAAAAAGTTTCTCTAGAAATGTCACTGAACTGTATTTTCAACCTATTTGCTCTATGTGGTAAATATTTCTGGCTATACTAGGGATTATGCACTTTAAAAAAATAATTTTGTTCATTGAAAATTTACCATTTTCTCATTTTTTAAATGTGATTTTGGCTATAAACTCTTTACTGCATTTATCTTCGCAGTCTAAATTGCACTCTAAAAAATATTAACACAGCTGAGTTAAACCAGACTGGCTGTTCTCTTCATAACTCACTGATTTCTGCTAAAATGTTAGCTTTTTTATTGCATCATGAAGGCACAGTAAGATCATTTGGCAAATTGTCAAGGTATTTTTCTAGAGCTTCCCTACACTGTCTCACTCCTGTAAGCTACCTGCTGTTTCTACTCACAGTGAACTTTCCATCTCTGGCTATGGTTTTAAAAGTAGCTTATTGGTTGACACCTGCTGGTCAAGGTGCAGGTATTACAGCACTGACAATGCCAGCTTGGACAAAGAAGAGAATCTTATAAAAAGGGTATCTATCCTTCTACCCTCTTAGCTGGGCAGTCTCTTTAGATGAACATCTCTGTGTGTGACAAAGCTGTGTGGCCAACTTACTTTGAAGGTGTACTGTTTTGCCAAACCTACTACTGAGAAGTAGAATTTTATCATTGTTAGCAAAGTGTTACTGTAACTATTTAACTTCATGCGACTGATTTAAGGTTAAGATTCTGGAATACATTAAGCAGACTCTGGTACCAATTACAACAGTAGATACTCTCAGCTACACCTTTAAAGAAAATTTTAAACAGTATCACTGCTTAAATGTATAATGCCCTTTAGGACAAAACAAGTACTCGACTACAAGTACACATCAACGTTAAAATCTTGTATCATCTTCATGTTCTAGAGCTCCTGACTTTTCACACTTTAAAATAAATAACTGTGCATTACCTCATTCTGAGGAGGTAGTTTTTGAAGAGGTCACCTGATCCCTGCACTGCATTTCCAACTAAAGCTAGATGCTGAGGTTTGCAAGAGGCCGGGAGGTGGATGTGCGACGGGGACAGGTGAGATCTGCAGAGGACAAACAGCAGCTCTGACAGTGCCTGACAAGTACAAGACATCACATGATAAAAAAGTGGGACTGCACCAAGACCAAGGAAGTATTTACAAGGTTTCTGGTGGACAGTGCTCAAGTCCTGAATTACATCTTTACATAATGCTTTCTCCCGTACCAGCAAAAATCTAGCATACAGTTTATATCGGATCATCTTTTAGGATGCCTCATTACGCCTTCCCAGACCTCATATATACTTAAGAAATGGGCTGTTCAGGAACCAGAATCTGACAGTTATACAATCTTCGTTGAAGATGCATATAAGTATAAAGGATCACACTGGATATATTATTCACAAGTTCCTTCTCTAAACTACATTTCAAGGTTAATAATATCTCAGTGGCAAAAGTTTGGGTCCTGTAGCTTAATGGTGAAAAGTCCATCAGGAATACTACATACTTAAAAACAATTTTACATAGTTGTTCTCAAACTTTTCCAAGACTCCACTCCTAACCCAAACAAAAAAGATCTCAGGAGGCACCGCAACCACTTCTGGACTGACAGCTACAGCCTTATAAGATGAGAAAAGCAGCCACATTCTGTCTATACTTACTCATAAAGTGCTCTGCACAAACAAGGACTTCCTTGTCTTAGGAGCTCAACAAGATTATCTGCAGTCTAAGCATAAAAAAATAAAGAAAAAAAAACCACAAAGGAAACCTTTTTCATGTTGTTTGTAAACAAGAAAACTATTTGATAGAAAATAAGAAAGGTTTAAATATTTATTTCTACTTTTTATATTCTCTATTTTAAAAAAAATCTCTCAATACCCTGAGCCTGGCTTCTGGGCACAGCTTCATTTACTATCAACGTTACTTTCCCTTTTCAAGTGAGATAGCAACCTACACTAAAATGAAAGGAAGAAGGAACTCTTCTCATTGTGTCTAGACCACTCACATGCTCAGCTCCCTCCTTAAGGGTGCTGGCCCCCTCTTCCAGTAAGGAGGTGGCCATGCACCAAGGAGGCTCCAACTCCTCAGCAGGACCTAAATGTGCATCAATGGCCAAAGCCTAGCTCTTTCTAGTAATCCTGGGCAAAGGCAACAAAGCCATGCTAAGAAGCATTTAAAAGGGTGACAATGTCTTTCAAATGTGGCATAGCACACGCAGAGGCTATTTTTTATATCCATAGGAATCATTTTCATCTCAGTTTCTAAGGTTTTTAAGATACTGTCCTGCCCATGAAAGACTTAAAAATGCATTGCTGCTGATTAATAAGTTCAGAATATTTTCCAGTTTACGGGGATTCATAAAATTTTTGATAGGCCTTCCTTTGATTACAGATATTTTCGCAAAAAATCATCTGTTTTGAGGAGGCTTAAATATATAGTGGGATCAGTTATAATTTGAAAATAATTTAAAACTCCATTTTATTTTAGATTCTATAGGTTTTTTTTTTTAAAGTTCTTGGCTATAGTGTAGTTGCTAAGTACATCTCTTTTAATTTGCATTTCTAAATTCAAGATTCCTGGATAAGAAAGGTACAGGCCATTAATACATCTAGTCACTTTCTTTGCTACTAGTGATTTTCTTAAATTACCCTTAAATAAAGGCCAAAGGAAGTTGTAACTAGATTATAATTTTGATCTGTGCAAAGTTCAGATTTAGGGTTCTATATAAACAATTGACGACAGGCCTCACACCTTCCTTTAACTCCAATGTCCCTAACAGTTCTATTTCTGTCTAGGGAACTCAGCTTCTAAGTTACCCAACCTTTTGAAGACCAGGCTTGGGGAAAAAAGGAAGGAGAATGAATGGAGACACCACCATTTTTATTTTAGGTTGCATATTATAGATAAAAGACTAGAAAGAGGATGTAGGATGTAGTGTAGGCGTTAAGTTGGAATAAACAATGGGATTGCTAGCAAAGATGTTAGTGTGGATCCAGCAAGTACCATTAATTTAAAAAGTATAAATAACTGTCATTATGCTAAGACTCCCCATAATTTTAGGTAAAGAAAAGGATAATAATCATTCTTTAAAAGTTGCTTACAATTAACAAAAATATAATTTTCAGGATATATATTCTGGTGGGAAATATTCTTTTAATCCAATTAAACCTGAAAATTATTTTTTTAAATAAAAATAGAAGAAACTCAGAAATTAAAATCTGTACCTTACATTTAAATTACACTAATTTCTCACATTCAAAACTGTCAGTAAGCAGTTTTGTAGGCTTTTAATTAGATGCTGTCCATGGCATTTTGTGCTCTGGACAAGGTAGCCATGTAAGTATTTGGTGACTGGAAGAACTGAGAGGAAGATATGGACTGTATTTTCCTGAGAATTTGCTACATTGTGGAGGAAACAATCCCCTAACCCTCACCTCCATTGCTGGACCCAATGAGAAAAGAAGGCAATGTGTGCCAGCATTGTCCAGCCCGAGTGGTTAGGCAAAGCCCAGGGAGCAAGGCAACCCAAGGTGAGAGAGCAGGAGGAGGTGAGGAAGATGCAGCATCCCCTTTTCTCAGTCCCCAGAGCAGTCCCTCCTCACCTCTCACCCTCCACTAAATTTAAAGAGCTTCACCGTGATAACCTCTGTTGAACACTGACCAGGTGCTACACAAAGGGTATGCTGCATTTACTCCATCCTTCAGAAATTAACGGTGGTGGATAGGGAAAGTGCTCCACAACATAATCCCAGAATAGGCAAGAATGATGCTTGGTGTTGGAAACTGCCCCATCAGACGACCAGGCACAAACTGATCTGGTGGTTAGAAGGGCAAAGTTGACTGGCAGACTTTCCATAGCAAATTTCCCAAGCTGCAGCAGCAAATTCTTTCCATCATGCCTGACCACCAAAAGGGCAGAATTCAGGGTCTCTCCTCTTTCTTCCTGGGAATGGGCAGACTTGTATGCACGTGATCTTTGTGTTGAAGAAGAAACACAGGCAGCAGAGAATTCTGGTTCCTAAAACATTCTTCCCTCTTTTGTTGAATAGGAAATTCCATTCTGTTCCACACGAGCTTATGCATTGAAAATTTTGTATCTTTAAAAAAAAAGATTTGAGGAACAGAACTGTGTTTTGATGTTAACAAATTGTGTGAACACAAGACTTAAGAAATAAAGAGCAGATGCTGCCATGATGGAGTGGCTACTTGAAGGCTGCAAATTCTCCTGTAGAGGGAGGACAAGAGCTGATTTTAAAAAGTTATCTCAAAAGAACTTCAAGACAGAAAAGCCTCAATCCAATTTCACTGATATTACAGACCTTGTAGCCCAGTCACTAGTTTAAACCCCAAGTCACTGGAGTCCAGAAAAGAATACAAGTGCATGTGCATGGCATGTGAAGAGCCCAACTGTAGCCAGACAGTAACAAGCTGCAGGGGGTTCCACAGCTGGGTGTCATGCTGCAGGACAAGCCTCAAACTCACAGCACAGGCAGACAGGATCTTTCTGCCTCGTCTCTTCAGTACTGGGATTGCAGGTATGTACTTCCTTGCCTGGCTCTAAATAATTATTGCTAGTGACTGGCGGACTAAACCTTATGCTTTACATGTTTAGAAGATTAGCAAGGTGGTCTTGATCTTGCCATCCTCTTCCTCATGCTGGGATTACAGGACCACCATTTTTCTCAGCTCTCTAAACAAGTTTTAATAATTAAGGTTTGATTTCCTACTTTAAATACAACTAACTGGACTATAGACATTCTTTCCATCAAATATTCTTTTTAATGAGTAACTAACCAAGGCACTGTTGAGCCAAAAGGCCAAAGAAGGTCATGCTTGTAATCCCAGCACTTGGCAGGTAGTGGTAAGAAAATTCAGAGTTCCAGGTCAGCCTGGGCTGTACAAGGAATCTGTTTAACAGGTGGACAAGTTGGGGTTCAGAGTGGTCAGGAAACTTGCCCAAAATCACACAACTTAAAAATAAAAATTAAAAAAAGGCCTAGAACAGAATATATAGCACCACTAACAAAAACAAAACAAAACACACAAAGGGAAACTGTTAATTCTAGTGCTTCCTATTCCTGTAGATGTTACCTACACATCTTACCTATCATATTTGATATTCTTCCCTTTTGGCCACTCTGCAGCCAAATGTGGAAGGGGAATCAATGCTTATGTACCCTATGCGGGAATGGCTGGGTGTCTATGGGTAGCATATGAGTTTCTGAGCAGCTTGAGAGAGCTTAGGAATGTCAGTGCTGCTACTAAAGAAAGGAGAAAAGAAGAGGAAAACAGGAAGGGAGGAAAGGGTGGAGTGTGAGCGAGTCAGATGAAGATTAGCAGTGCTGAGGAGAAAGACAGTGGGTGAGGAAAGGAACATACTAGCAAAACAGGTATGCTGGCAGATTATAGAAAGAGATCCATTAAAAAAAAATCCTTCGATATACTGTTTCATATGCTCAAAATGTTTGAGTATTCTATGGACCAACTAAATTTTGTAAAACCTTTTTTTTAGCTATATACAACAATCAAAACCAACTTAATCTGTATTGTACATACCCAAACCCCAAATACCACCTCTGTAAGATTAATAGAGATTTGGCATTTAAAGTGGGTGCACTGACACTTAATAGATTTTTGTATGTTTAATCCATAGCTCTGGTTGACTTGCTTAAAAATGTCTAAAAACTAAGCAATTGAATTCATCTTTATGTCATGATTTAGAAATCATGATTTCGATGGTTTCTAATATATTCCATTGTTTGATCTCTTTTTTTCTCATTTTCTTTTCCCATGATGGTGATTAAACACTGTACAAGCACTTTCACATTCTATAAAGTCATTACCACTGAGCTATATCCCCAGTCCTAGGTTTTCTGACACAGGCCTTTTTATGGAGCCCAGGCCTGCCCTGAAGTTGTGATCCTCCTGATTCCATGCACTGGCTTTTTCTTTTTTTAATATGAGAAATGTTCTCTTTTATATTTAGAATCATGAATCAGTATATAAAATTATGACGGCATTCTCAACTTATCCAAAGGAAGGACAAAAGACGAGTCATAATAATAGGCAGTTTCCTTATATGAAATATAATAATGTAAGTAAGGAAAGCATTTCAGAAGTTTATCTGTGGCACTTACAAACCCAATTATTAAAGCTTTCCCAATTAGCTATTTCACTGTTTTCAAAGGAGGATAATATATGAAATATGATCTGTCTGTAGAATAATTGTTTTTGCTTTGGGTTGTATTTAAGTGTTACCACAAGTATAAACTGAGTAACTGAATATCAACAGGCTTTGGCCGGTAGGGGACTATGAAGGATGGTGGATTTTTAGAAGACCACATGCTTCTTCTACTTTTTTGCTTTTAGATTCTCTCTCCAAATCACCAGAAAATTATTATTCCACCATGGTTACATTATACTCATTTTCTATACATAGAAATGTAAACATTAGAAGAATATCACACTGGAAATCAAGAAGAGAGTATCAGGCATTTATCAAAGGTGGGATCTTGTTGCACAAAGGATAGCAGGAAGGAAGTTATGAGACACAATGCTACATGACTGCTGACTGCTGTAACATACATCAAAAGGTAAGCATAACCTAATATAATAATTTAAAAAACCCATTTCTTGGTTGTTTGGCAACCAATTACCTAAAAACAAGCACCTTAAAGAGTCTCAGAATTTTGTGAAGTTTCTTTTGGGGGAGGGAGTGAGAATAAAGGGCAAGGCATTTGCAAAGAACTTTGACTTTTACACATGTAAGACATTTTTAACATATAGATAGCATCTAAGAAGATCCTTAATTTGTATTCTCTAGTAAAAATCTAAAGTTAAGTCATGTTACCTATGTCAAATGTGCCACTGAGAGATATTTTTGGTCACTCACATCTAAAATTTATTAAAAGACATTGTCTACTGCTTCAAGGAAATAAAGAACTCCCATACTTTTGCACAGCTGGCAGAGGCTAGCGCCTGTGTACTTTCCACCTGTGAACATGAGGGAAGTCTTCCTCTGCATGTTCTATGACAAGTGATAATAACAAAAGCTGCATGACCAAACAGAGGGAGAAACCTAGAGTTTAATAACAGGAATAACCAAGTGAACAAAACAAATTCAGAATAGGAAGTAAAGCCTCTGGAAGAAGCACTGAAAATGTTTAGCAGTGTTTGTATATTTTAACCCATTGTTGTTGAAAAGTCAATGTTCAGTATGATTTTAAGATTTGGAAAACAATTCCTAAGTTTTTAAACACAAACATTCTTTGGCTCACCTGTAAACAACAGAGTATCCTAGTTAATTTAAATATAAGGAAAATTATTCATTTGTTTTTGTTGCTACCTTACTTTAATGTCTCACTCATTTAGTTTGTGTCAGTGGACTGGAAACGCACCATATCCCCCTGCTTGGATGGGTGTTTTAGGAGAAGCACAAGCATACAGACTAAAATCTTCCGTTTGGAAACCAGCCCGATTCAAGGAGGGTTCTGATGCACTGCGGTGAATTTTTGGCAATGAGCGGGCCAGCAGCTCAATAGAGGCGAGAATCTGTAAGAAAGTAGAAAGGGGTAGGGGAGGGAACAAACAGAGGACAAGAAACAAGAAAAAGCAGAATAAAAATTTGAGTAGTATAAATCTTTAAGAGCTTATCATACTTAGGATGAAATTTTTCCTGAGACTTTTTATTGTTTTCAGTATAATCAGTGAACAAAGAGAAACTGGGATTTTCCCATAATCACAAAAGTCAAAAGCTAGCACAGTAACCCAGGTTTTCTATACACATATAACTGAATGAGTAAAGTCACTAACAGTTAGTGTTTGCTTGTATTTTAGATCATTTGCCATCCTTGAAATGCTTAGTAAAAATTTAAAACTAATTACAAACCTTAAACTCTGGCTCTTGGGGGATCCAATACCTTCGTCTGTCCTTGGACTCCCACAGACGTGTCTGTCTGTCTGTCTGTCTGTCTGCTGTCTCTCTCTCTCTCTCTCTCTCTCTCTCTCTCTCTCTCACACACACACACACACACCTTAAAGAAAAAAAAGATCTAAGTTAGGTGTTGTGGTGCACACCTTTTAATCCCAGCACTCCTTGAGGCAGAGGCAGGTGGATATCTGTGAGTTTCAGGCCACCCCAGGCTCCATAGTGAGTACCAGGTCATGATACCCTGGGGTATCATGAAGTAAGAACCCATTAGAGTATATAATTATAATAAGAATATAATATAAAAATAGTAAAATTAATAATATATAATAAACACTATGCAAATCTAAATATATAATATAAACCCAAAATAATAAATACATAAATAAAAAATTTAAAAAAAATCAGAAAAATCTACCAAGAACAGAAAACTTAGAATCTATTTATTTTACCATAAAGCCAAATGTATAAGTAGAATTTTTTTTATCAGTAAATTGTCAGAGGCAGCACAGTATTAGATACTGAAGCACAAAATGAGCACAAAGTACAGACTCCAAGTGTGTTAATTGTACAAAAACAGTTGGGGAAAAAAATGGAACCAATACCACTCTGTTTATAAACTCATAATTGTTATTTTCATAAACAAAAGCCCTTTAAAGGTCTTTAACTATTTTAAAATATGTGAAAGGATTCCAAAATTAAAACATTTGAGGTCTAGGGCTGGAGAGATGGCTCAGTTCTCAGAACCACATGACAGCTCACGGCTGCTGCAGCTCCAGTTCCAGGGGATCTGACTTTCTTCAAGTCTCAGTGGGCAGCAGGCACACAAGTGGTGCACACATACACATGCAAGCAAAACACCCACACACAAAACAAGTCTTAAAAGTCTAAGAACTGCTGAACAAATGCAAAGTCCTGCTAAAGAACTTGTATTGGGATCCCAAACTGCTCAACCTTCATAAAGTCACTGCCCTGTTAGCTCACCTGGATGTGCAGAGTATCAACTCATAATCTAACTCACTTCCCCGCATCTTGCTAAACATCGACTTAGGAAGGTTAGTTGGTACTCTGGGATATCATAAAAATTTTCTTACTTGGGGAAAGAGTGGTCTCTCGTCTCTTTTCTTTTTGAGGCACTCTGCCATTAATCTCTTCATGGCTTTTGGACAGTTACTCCGTACCTTACTGAGATCTGGAGATAGATAGCCTCGTCCCACCATAAAAATTATCTGAAGGGAATAGGCAAATCATACACTCTCATTAATAAACAAATATATCAGCAATGAAAATTTAAAAAAGAAACAAAGTAGGATAACTCCATTCTAAACAGGGCTGAAGAATTTTAGAAATGGGCATATCTGTTATTTATTTCCTGTTTGACTTCCATTTATCAACCTACAGTAAAAAAAATGCTTTAATTTAGTGTAGCCCCTGTGATATAAGTTAGCAGTAGGCAATAGGGGATAACCAAGAGAGTGGAGGAGAAGAGTCTGGACTACTATCCACACAGGACAGCAGTTCAATATGCTTACTGAGCTATTCTTGGAAAGGGAGGAAAGGTATGAAAAGCCTGAAAGGCTGAGAAACTTCAGACTCTTGGACTCTTACCTATTTTTGTACTGAAAGAATTCCACAAGGTGTAGGAATTGATCCCATGTTCTAGATTAAAATACAATGCTTAAAAAACAAATCAAGGGACTTGCCGAGATAATACAGCTAAGACGGTGACAGCAAAGAACTGGGAGAAGACCATCCAAATACAAATCTGCTGTTCACATTTTCATGGTCTCAGTGCCTTTTCTCCTGTAATGCTTTCCTGTTCTCTTCAGCTACCTGAAATCTGAATAAACCAAGGCCTACGTAACTGAACTCTAACTGTGCTCCTCATGTCTTTTTTCTCTAGATTTCGACATCTAGAAATGATAATGTTCTCCTCACTACCAACAACTGTAATGATCATTTAGTACTTTATCTGATTATTAAATGTTGTGAATATGTCTTATCTACATTCTATAATGAGACCTGTGGTCCTTGGTAAAGAGGGGCTGTGTCTATCACAAATGTACTTTTATTTTAGTTTATTTTTTTAAATCTAGGGGCTGGAGAAATGGCTCAGTGGTTAAGAATACTTGCTGCTCTTGCAGAGGACCTAAGTTCAGACCCGAGCACCCATATCCTGTGAGCACACAAATACCTGTGACTCTGGCTCCAGGGAACTCAATGCCCTCCTTCTGGCTTCTATAGGAACTTGCATATGTGTGGGTACACAGCAATAAAATAAATTTTAAAACTGATTTGCCAGAGAACCACTTAGGCATATGTGTAAAGAATTTTTCCTGTTGCATGTAATCTCTATTTTACAGAAGGTCTTTACATTTTATCAATATAGATTCTAGTAAATATCATTCCAGGCTATAAAAATTATGGGACATCAAAAAGACATTCCCAAATGCAATCATCTAACTAGGCTCCAATGAACTATAAGAAATTCCTTTCAATGTTTCTTGGTTTTCAATTCTTTGACTTCAAGAAAGTTAACTAAATTTTCAGATGATCATTAAAATACATTTTAATGACAAATTACAATGTAATTTTTGGTATACCACAGGAATGAGTTCAAGTAACAGAGTGACATAGTATGCTGTAAAGGAATATTCCTGCCCAGAGAGAGAGCTGGAACTTTTTCTTTGGTTCCTAGGAGACCACCTAAGCCTTCACTCAGGATGTTCTGTGTGGTATCTGGGATGACCCCTGGGATATCATCAATATAGCATATAGAGGAGTTTGGGGTTATGTAGCACTAATCTGACTTCTTTAGGAGCTAGAGACTAAGGTCAGCCTTAAAAAGCCAACCATATCTATGAGACTAATCCTTAAAGAAAAGGTACAGAGACCTTTCCTGGTTGGCAGTACTCCATGTTACTGTCACACATTCCTGCTGGGAGAATTTAGCACGTGCATAGCTCCACATGGGAAACTTCCTTGGACTCCGCTCCACGGAGTTCATCCTTTGGTTGATTTTAATCTATCTTCTTTTCATTGTGCCAAATCAGAACTGTGAGTATAAGAGCCCTCAGTGAACTTTGAGTTCAGTCCCTTTTTGTCTTGGGGACCACTAAACTCTGCATATAGCTGTGACAAAACATCTATATGCCCCATCTACTTCTTACTTGAGTAATACTCAGTACTCAAATTTTTAAAGAGAAAACAAGGAAAAGATTAATGCTAAGCCCTAACTCATTCTATCAAAAAAGTTATATTCATCCATGTATACATAAATTGAAGAGAAAAATGAAAAATACCATGGTATTAAGACACATACTTCTGAAGATGGGGAGGCAGCTCAGTTGGCAAAGTGCTTCAGTAGCCACATAAAAAGGCTGAACATGGTGGCATGCACTTTTAATTCCTGTGATGTGAATGTAGAGACAGGTGGATCCATGGGATTCACTGGCCAGTCTAGCTTAATTTGCTGGAAGAGATCCTGTCTCAACGCACACAGTGAACAGAATCTGAAGAATGATACCCAGGATTGCCTTTGGCCCCCACCCTCACGATAGGCATTTCTGTTAAGTAGGTGAGGCATGCTTGTAATCCCACACTGGAGAGCAGAGGCAAGAGGGTCAAGAGTGCAAGATCAGGCTAGGCTACACAGCCAGACCCTATTTCTAAAATGAAACAAATAAAAAGCCAAAACTATATACTTTCAATAAAATTTTTTACCTTTTATACGATAAAATTTATCTGTTATACATTAAAATGACAGCAATGGCAGAACTCAGCATTTAAAAATAACCCACCTGAGAACTTAAAGTCATAAGAAAAATTTTTAGAATTCCAAATTTAAACTTACATTCATATTATTTCTTGCAGATATAACGCACAATAAAAAAGTCTTAAAAGCATAACAGTATGCTAAATAAGGACAGAATTCCATGAGGGAGGGGTTAGAGAATACTACACATAGCTTGAAGAGAAAAAGGAACCATGCCAATGTAGAGGATTAAACAGGGCAAGTTTTTAGATTTTACTGGATACATTTTAAGTGTATTTAAAGTTTTGTTTGTTTGTTTTTTTGAGACAGAGCTTCTCTGTGTAGTCCTGGCTATCCTCCTAATCAGAGATCCTCCTGTCTCTGCCTCCTGAATGTTGGGATTAAAGGCATGCACCATCTCTGCCCAGATGAGTATCTTTAAATTTTAGTCAAGTTATACTGAAATTGACATTCTTTGCTATTACTTTATAACACATTAAAAAAAAAAACCTACCAACCTGCCTGCCTACATATATTTCAACCAAAATCCTTGTTGGGTAAATGTCATACAGAGATTCATTATTCTTGTCTGCTGAGGTGACAATTTATTCCTCAACATGCTCTTGATGTCATAATGTTCCATTTTACTATAGGCCAAGAACCAATTAAGACATAAACAGCAGACTGAAATCTCTGAACCTGTGAGCCCTTAAAAAATCATTACATAAAGTGCAGGATAACTTAGAACACACTTGCATTTGAAAAACAATTTTTAAAATCAACAAATATTTGAGCAGATATATCTTTATATAAAAATACAATAAAATGTATATGTATGTAACGACGAAACATAAAAGGTCATTCAATTTTATTAGTCTCTATGGAAGTGAAAAACTAAAGCCACACTACTGATATATCTACAAAGAAAAATAATAAGTGGTGGCTGATGGGACAACCTAGAACCTCCTGTGGGGTCCAGGAATGCAAAGTAGTACAGTTTTTTTGAAAACCAATAGATAGTTCTCAAAAAGGTAAGTATCCTTTTACCATGAGAACGTATTTCTTTCATACCATATCACAGTTGAAATTTAAAAGTCAGATTATCAACAAAAAGACCAGAAGTTAGCTCTGATATACTGGGCCAGAGACACAGCTTAGTGAGGAAAGCTCTTGGCACATAAGCCTAGTAACCTGCACTTGATCTCTAGACCCTCTCTAAAGGTGGAAGGGAAGAACCAATGCTACAAAGCTGTCTTCCATATGTACACTATATACATGTCATACATACACACAATAACAACATAATTAAAAAATCCCTTCAATGAAGGGATACACACATAAAGTCTATCATTTGATTGGGAATCATGATGTACACAAGTACTCTACATTTGCTTACTTTTCTTTTTAAAGATTTATTTATGTGTACAGTGTTCTGTCTGCATGTCTGCCTGCACGCCAGAAGAGGGCACCAGGTCTCATTTTAGATGGTTGTGGTAGTTGCTGGGAACTGAACTCAGGACCCCTGGAAGAAGAGCCCATGCTCTTAACCTCTGAGCTATCTCTCCAGCCTAACGCCCGACACATTTACTTACTTTTACAATTTGTAGTAATTATCATCTTTTGTATGCATCAGAATTATTCCAGAAGCATAAAAAAGTATATGTGCTTGGACTGTATCCCAATGAAACACAATCTGCCCTAGAATCTCTATTAAAATGTAAAGATTTTTTAAAAAATTTATTTATTTATTAAAGATTTCTGTCTCTTCCCCGCCACCGCCTCCCATTTCCCTCCCCTCCCCCAATCAAGTACCCCTCCCTCATCAGCCCAAAGAGCAATCAGGGTTCCCTGCCCGTGGGAAGTCCAAGGTGAAGATTTTTTTTTTTCAAGACAGAGTTTCTCTGTAGCTTTGGAGCCTGTCCTGGAACTAGTTCTTGTAGTCCAGGCTAGCCTCGAACTCACAGAGATCCACCTGTGTCTGCCTCCAGAGTGCTGGGATTAAAGGTGTGTGCCACCACTGCCCGGCCTTAAAATGTAAAGTTTTTTTTTATGTTAAATTACTGTACAGACAGTGTATCTGTATGGGAGTATGAGCGTGTGTATACAATTGCCCATGAAGGCCAGAAGAGGGTGTCATATCCCCTTGAGTGGGTTGTGAGCCACCATGTTTTTGCTGAGAACGGAACTCAAATTCTCTGCAAGAGCAGTAGGACACTACTAAATCATCTCTTCAGTCCCTAGAATCTCCATTTTAAAGCAGTCTTTTATGTGAGTATGATGCAAACCACAGCATACAGCATAAATACTCTTAATCATTGCTTATATGGGTAACTATCTTCTAATGAACAATTCAACTACCATTACTCTTCTTCACATATACATTCACACATACTTTTTAAAAATGTAGAGATACTTTAATTTTAGTAAAGATAATTCATTTACTTTTTGGAGATGGTAAACTGGAATCAATGGCACAAACTGGAACGCCCAATATTTTAGAGATGGAGGCAAGAAGATTAAGATTTCAAGTCCTGTCAGGATTACAGAATACTATTCTGCTAAAAAGTGAAGAGAGTGGGAGAAGGGACAGAAATAAGAAAGAGAAGCCTAAGGGGATTTATGTGAAAACACAGAGGAGCAAAGCTTTGTAAAGTGATATCGGTTGGCATCTCTTGGAAAGAAGGAACAGAGAATGAGACTTAGGAGAAGAAGAAGTAAAAATTTATCTTTCTGTTAGAAACAACACAACCTGATATAACAGCCCCTTCATACTTCCTGCTTTTGTTGTGGGGGTATATGTGTCTGTGCATGCATGCGTATGCACGAGGATACATTAGCCTGAATAAATGCTGAAGCCAAAGTGGGCATCAGGATATCTTCCTCAATCATTCCTCTCTTTCTTTCTTTCTTTCTTTCTTTCTTTCTTTCACAGAGTGAACATGGAACTAATGTTTCAACTAGAGGCTCGAAATCAGGCTTTTGGGTTCCACTTGTCTCCTCCCTCCAGTGCTGAAGTGATAGGAATGGCCACAGCTAATTTTTTACGTTTCTGGACATCTGAACCCAGTCCCTTCTGCTTATACGGCAAAAACTTCCAATGAGCCATTTTCCAAGTTTCTTGTGCTTTTTTGTGTGTTTTAAACAACATTTTAATAATTATGGAAGAATTGGATATAAATTTATGTTCATAGCTGAGCCCTTGTGATACAATCAAAGGATAAAAGTATACCTGTGATTATAGCAAGTTCATTCTTTATTTCTTTTTAAATTTCTTTTAACTTTCCTTTATATACATTGCCAAATCTCAGGGAACTAGAGTTACAGACAGTTGTGAGCTACCATAGGGTGCTGGGAATTGAACCCAGGTCCTCTGGAAGAGAAACTGTGTTCTCAATCACTGAGCCATCTTTACAGTCCTCTCTCTTTCTTTCTCTCTCTCTCTCTCTCTCTCTTTCTTTCTTTCTTTCTTTCTTTTTTTTTAAGGAAAAAAAAAAAGGCCGGGCTGGTCTGGAACTCTAGACCAGCCTGGCCTCGCAGAGAGATCTGTCCACCTCTGCCACCTGAGTGCTGGGGTTAAAAATGCATATATCACAACAGGCTCCAGAGTTCATTCTTTTAGCTCTGCTATTACCAAGAAACAGGTATTATCTCTATTGTTATACTTCTAATTTCTAGTTGCAAAATTGGGGGTTTCACTCCATTGTTACATTTATGGCCAACATTTCAAGTAAAGCCTTACAACTGTGAAAAGCACATAAACATTTCCTACAGCTGATTACAGAGATCAAGAGCTCTATCATTCATGTTTACGTCCATCTTCAGATTTCCTTCCTACAAAGAACTGAAACCTTAATAGAAACACTAAAATAACCCCCAGAGATGATAAATATTTACCTGATCCCTGTTGTTGATGTTCGAATAAGGTAGCTGGCCAGTCATTAGTTCATACAGAACAATTCCAAATGCATACACATCTGACTGAAAGCTATATGGGTTTTTATCTTGCATTCTGATTACTTCTGGTGCCTGTTAGATAAGGAAGAAAAGTTCTAGTTTATCCTTAAGTTCAGCTGAATAAAGACTGAAATACAAACTATGATAATTCCCAGAGAGCAACACCTTATTTAAAGAAATCATCAACTATGTATTCTCCTATTAATGGTCAAAGGAATAAAATCAACTAAAAAAAAGGGGGGGAAACCCCACTTTATATGTTTTGAAAGGTGGTTTGAGCTGAATTTCCATGATACATTACTGAGATTTTATAATTTTACCAGCAATCCTCTTTCTGAACAAACCGTCACTGCCATCTAAGCACGTCTCATGACTACCCTGTCAGTCTCTACTTCCTGTTCACGAATAGCAAAGAAATACTAGATTTGTACTTATAAAAAAGCTTGGGAGTAGGCACAAGTAATTAATGTCCTTCCAAGTTACATCATAAATGTGTGGAATAAAAAATGCTTTACTGGCTGGGCAGTGGTGGAGCACGCCTTTAATCCCAGAACTTGGGAGGCAAAGGTAGGCAGATCACTGTGAACTGGAGGTCAGTCTGGTCTACAGAGTGAGCTCCAGGACAGTCAGGGCTGTTACACAGAGAAGCCCTGTCCTAAGAAGAACAAAACAAAACAAACCCAAAAACCTCAAAAAACAAAAACTAAACAAACAAAAGCCACCCCTGAAAACACTTTACTAACAGTAACACACAACAGGTTATTAGAAAATTGTATAAAGAAATTTTAGTTGTTGCTTCTAGAACAAATACCAAATCATATTTACCAAATTTTAACATAATTTAGTCACTCTACTGTACGACTCAGTTTTATATTTATATGAAAAACAGTGAATGACAGGTAAAGAACTAGTAGGTTTCTTCCTTCACCTTGCATCTCTTATACTGTTTTGTTAGAAAGGAACTGAAGAAGTGGCAAATGGTACTAATGAAACTGCAAAAACAGCTGGAGGACAAAGTTCCTGGCAGTGGCAGTATCTCCTGAGGAACTGCAGTACTCAACTACAGCAGCAGGTCAGAACTGCCTGTGCAGCCTGCTCAGTGCTGACTACACTTGAGTAAGAGAGAACATCAGAGCCTACAAGTGGGACCCATGCTTTAACTATGCTTCAAATTTCCACCTGAGTATGCTGTCCACCCAATGTTAAGAAACACTGATGAAGATTTATGGGGAGACCCAAAGAGTCAAAGGACAACAGTAGAAGAGAATGTTTTCTCTGTTTGTTTTTGTCATGTATTTTGTTGACAGTTGCTATTTTAGTAATATGGTATAAAACAAACCACACATAAGTGTGATGAACAAATCATTTTTTTGGGAGGGGGGAAATGGACAGAGTTTAGATCAGTTGGAGAACTGTCTCTTAAAATTTAGTGTGCTTTCACTGCCAGTAGATGGCTTGATGACAAGTTGCATGCCATCTGTTTAGAAGAAACGTGTGACATATCTTCAATTTTTTAATTTATAAACATTTTCCTATAAAATTCTCTTTCTTCTAAGATATAAATAAAAGTAGAAAAGACTACTGTAATTAGTTCAAGGTTATATAACAAGGTTTATAACCAAACTATTATTTCAGGCTGTGGATATTCCATACCCCCAAATCATCTATCATTTATCATTTATCATCTATTTATCTATCTATCTATCTATCTATCTATCTATCTATCTATCTATCTATCTGAGACGGGGTTTCACTATGTAGCTCTAGCTATCCTGGAACTCACAGAGATTTACTTGCCTCTGCCTTTGGGATTAAAGGTACATGGCACTACACCCAGCCTATTTATTTTAGTGTTTTGGTATATGGGTGTTTTGCCTGCATATATGTTTGTGCACTATGGAGGTCAGAAGAAGGCATCAAATGCCCTGGAACTGGAGCTTACAGACAGTTGAGCGTTGCCAAGTGGGCTCTGGGAATTAAATCTAGCTAAGTTCTCTGAAAGAACAGCCAGAGCTCATAATGATTGAGCAATCTCTCCAGCTCCCCATATTTTTTCCTGAAGGCAGGCACCAATTGGAAAGGTTAACTTAACAATGAAGTGCATTTTTGGCTATTCTTGTTCTCTTAAAATTTAGCATGGTAGAATAAAAGATGAACTCATTGATTCAGGGTATAAACAAAAAAGTAATCAGTATTAAATATAAACATCTTGTATAATATTCTACTAACTATATAAACTAAGGCTTTTAAAAGGAGCAAACCTAGAGACCAGACCTGGAGCAACTCCTATACTACTGTTGAAATCAACACCCCGCTGAAGCTTTAAACTTCCCTTCTATAGCTTCAGAAAAAAAAATGCCCTCCCCCATCTCCTTGGGGCACACTGCTACCATTGTTACAAGTATGTGCCTTAAAGGTGCCTGAAGGACAGAGCACAACCATCACAGTCTCTTCTAATAAACTAAACAGTTAAACACGTATCAAAGAATTTCAAAATGAAACCTAGCTAACTGTAATATGGAATCTAAGAAAGGGTCTTGCCATGGACTAGTCAGACCTAACATTTCAGATTGAAGAGACACATGGGAGGTTAGGAAACTTCAAAGTTAATGGCCAGAGCACAGCTCTCACGCCTCTTCCACTTTGCCATTTCTGTGATCTATATTACTGATCCAAGAAAGCATACTCAACCTAACCCTAGGCTTACCTTGGCAAACTTAGACCACTACTTTGGAGAATCTGCTTCTTGGAGACTGCTACATACTGTTCTGGGAAATTAGGGAATTATGGCTTTGAAAGTCCTTTGATTTTTCTGTTTCTAATAAGGTGACCCAAAAGTATTGGGGCAGATTAATTTAGATTAATCAACTAAGGACTAAAACCATAAAGACATCTAAAACATCTGTATCCCACTTAGAGTTGATATTTCAAAATTCTTTGGACTCAGGATTGCTTTTATTCAAATATTTATCACAGATCCTACAGAGCATTTGTCTGTACATACTACCTTTATGAATACTTAAGATATTAAAACTCAACTATTACATTATTTCATTTAAATATTAAATATTTAACCATAAATAAATGGCTAGATATTAGCAGAGAATACCTACTTTTAATGAAAACTAACTATGTTTTAAAAAACAAAATTTAGTGACAGTAGAGCTACAAGCCTAGGGTTTGGCTTAACAGCAGCTGGTTGGAACCTTGTATGTGCATCTACATTCCATCAGCTGCAGCATGTCATTCTGACTGAAGGGCAGGAGAAAAACTAGGAAAAGGCCGTATGGGCCTTCTGACAGGTCATGAGGAATCACTGCGGGTTCATAGCAGTACTCCTTGAAAGGACTCTTCAACTGTCTGCTAGCCTGCTGTAGTAACTGTGTTCTCAACATTTAGAACCTCTTTTCTACAAAGCAGGAACAAGAAGAAACAGACCTGTGCAGACAGCACAAAGCTGACTAAAAATATCCCTGGTCTTTTTCTCTTGTCTTTCCTCTTCCAACTGCCCCATAATTATAAAGTTCTTTCTAGTATGAAGAAGGACTATTTCCAATTTAGGCTCAAATAAAAGTGTGAAACAGCCTCTCTGTTAAGAATAGGTCTCTTAAGACATGCCTTAAACTGCAAACCTTTAAAAAAGAGATAAAAAGCAGGCTATACACCTCATTTGAACATAAAAGTTTTCTTTTTTTTTTTAAATTTTTATTTTTAGACAGGGTCTCACCTAACCCTGCCTCTACCTACGGAGTGCTGGGATTAAAGGTATGTACCACCAAACCCAACAAATGAAGCATTTTAAACAAGTTTCAATAACATTTAAACATTTTATAACATATATGTATTTTGATTGACATATATTGAAACTAGTTTTGCAATAATGTTTTTTTTTTAAAGACAAGAAAAAAGTTAGACTATTTACATAAAAAATTATATATATTGGATACAAAGTCTCACTATGTAGCTTTGGTTGTGCTGGAAGTATGTAGACCAGACTGGCCTCAAGCTCACAGATATCTACCTGCCTCTGCCTTCTGAGTGCTGGGATTAGAGGCATGTGCCTTTATGCCTGGTTTACTATATTGATTCTTGTGAATAGTGGGAACTGTAAAAATACTATAGTTAAGACCTTCAGTGACTTTTGAGTAATTAGTCACGGCTTAGCATAAAGAATGTGATCAACTGAGAAACAGCCTTAATTCTTACCATCCACAAAATAGATCCAGACAACTGTTCAAACTGATGGGACCCACTCCATCGAGATTTCACTGTGGCTAGACCAAAATCACCTATTTTTACCGTGAGGTCTTCATGAAGAAATATATCTGAGGTGTAGTTAGTAAAGGAAAAAAATAGATCTCATTTTCCACCTACAGAAAGTGTTCTGAAGATTTCAGGTAAAGTAGCTAGTTTCTATAGCTCTGTAGTAAGATTTTATTTTTAAAATACAGTAATTCATATTTCCCACTAAAGTCAACAAATATGCTTTAAAAAGAATTAGTTCTCTTTAGGTTTTATGACCCGCTTTTAAGATTTCTCAGGCTCGAAACATGTGAGCATAAGGTTAAGTCTATTTTCTAAGTCTATGAGAAACCTGTAAACTTTCTGAGTTGGCCCAGATGTCCTTTAACACTGCTGGTAAAGCTACACAGGTTCTTTATTAGAATAAGGATTATATCAGAAAAGATATGTCTGGACTCAGAAAAAAAAGAAAAATTGTTTTCCTCATGTCACTGATACATATTTTTGAACCTTCAGTTTCATATCTCAGTTACTACTCAGCAAGATTAGAAGAATTAAAGCCACAAAATATTCACTTTATAGGGCACATAAAATGTATGCAAGACAAAAGCCCTACTATAATATAGATTTTCCCTATAGTGCCCAGTCATACAGAAAGGTTATCAACTTGAATCCTGCTCTATTATTTCTCATGTAAATCAATTCATTTTCTTTGTAGCATATTACACTTAGCATGAAACTGTTTTTACATAGCATGAAGACAAAATGCAGAAGAAAAAGTCAGGATGCTTTCAGACTTCGCAGACCAGTTTCAGGAAGGATACTATTACTCTTGAGGTCTCTGTGGATGATTGACTTGGCGTGTAAGTAACTGAAAAACAAAACATCATTTTAACCTGAGTAGGACTCTGACCTCAAAATCTACAGAACATATTTAGGGGTGTAAAGACTCCTCTTTACATAATAATTGATGGTAAACTTAGGATTATAAAAACATATCACTATTATACACAGCCCAAATCTTGTTGCATATGAAGTCTCTGCTTTATCTTTTACTAGTTATAAATACAAACCTTTCACTCAGTCAAGGCTATTTATCCAAGTCCTTGAAATCCCACCTCTTTCAATGTTTCCCTCCTGTATCTGTCTCCAAATTGGCTTCCATTCTACTTCCCAGCTATTCATACTCTAAGATGAACATTCTTATTTTCTAACAAAAAAACCCAATGGAAAGTGATCTCTCGCTGTTCAATTATGTAGTAATTAAGGCAATAGCTTGATCTTTGCTTTGCTTCGTTTTTCATGTGCCTATGTTTCTTTTCATTTAGAATGCAAATTCCACTAGACTATGAAAGTCTGGTGAAGACAATCAATTTTAAAGGCGTCATGACATCTTTGTAAAACATTAATACTAGTGAGGAAGGAATTTTCTCATAATGACATTATATTATTGTTGTTATTGTCTTTTAGAGACAGGGTCTCACTATGTAGCTCTGGCTATGCAGTCCTGGAACTCACTACATAGACCAGGTGACCTTGAACTTACAGAGATATGCTGCCTCTACTTCCTAAGTGCTGGCACTAAAGACATACGTGCCACCAAGCCCACAAACATATTATTTTAAAGTCAATGATAGGTCACACATCCTTTGTTATTCTAAATTATCCATAAAAACTATCTTTGTTTTTGATTTTATTTCTATTTATTTCCAATGCATAGGATAGGGTCTGACAGGTGTGAAACATTGAATACAAGTCTGTCAAATCAACTACAATAGATGCAAGTTATCTGTCTTATTACTGGAGAAAACATATAAAAACACTTTTAAGTTCTGACTTAAAATCAGAATATAGAATCAAAGTCATATCATGAGCACTTTTAAAAACAGATTTATAAATAGTTCAGACTGCACCTTATCGTTGTTAAATATCCTCATTTTCAAGACAAACATCAAGATGTTAATTATATTTTAAACAAAAATTTCATTTTAAATTACTTTATCCAAAGCAATCCCTTTTCATTTATTATACTTTCACTTCATGCTATTTCCTTCACAACATTTATCACAATCTAAAATGATCTTATCATGACTCTGGGCTCCTGCTACATCATCAGCACTACTCTTTTTTTTTTTAAAGATTTATTTATTTATTATGTATGCCTATAGGCCAGAAGAGCGTACCAGATCTCATTAAAAATGGCTGTGAGCCATCATGTGGTTGCTGGGGATTGAACCAGTGTCCTCTGGAAGAGCAGTCAGTGTTCTTAACCTCTGAGCCATCTCCCCAGCCCCATTATCACTACTCTTATAAGCAAAAGAAAAGAGGTCAGTTATAGGTCTCAACTGCTTTAAAACTTTTAAAGGTTTATTCCCTTATCTGTGTGTATGTATGTGTTTCTGTTTGCTTTTAAAGGTTTATTTCCTTATCTGTTTCTGTTTGCCAGCCACACCAGTGCACATGCCTGTGAAGAACAAAGAGGGTGCTGGATTCCCTGGAATTACAGTTACAGGCACTTATGAACTGCCCAATGTAGGTTTTGGGAACTGAATCTGGGTCCTCTGAGGAGCAGTAAAGTATTCTTTACTGCAACCTTGCTAGCCCTGCTTTATAACTTTTGCAACGCTAAAGAAAGATAAGAACATGTGAAGATAAAACTTGTCCCAAGAAAGTTTTTTTTTTTTTTTTTAGGATGGCTTGATCTTGAATAAATGAGAAAAAAAAGGAGGGGTTAATGAGAGTGCTGGTATGAAGTGAACGGCTTAAAAAAAGGAAGCTAATACATTCCCCCTTTAGAGGCTTATTTACTCTTAGCTCAAGCTGACCTGAACTCACAGAGATCTGGCCTCCACCTTCCAAGGGCTGGAATTACACACTCAGGCCACCATGCCTCACAAAAGTATCGGCCTTCTAGTCAGGAGGCTATTACTGTTCTTTTTCTAAATGGACATGATTTGCTCATTAAACTGCTTTCTAAATAACTGCTTATGGCCAAAGAGAAATGTTGCTATCTGCTTTGATCAGAATGTAGTGACCAGTGGTAACTAACTGCAGACTCATAACTGGTCAAAGTGCTAAGAATGACTGTTGGTGTTCAGCCATAAGCGGGACATCTCTATCATCTCTACCAAGGAAGAAAGGGCAAAGCAAATGAAAGATCTGGAGAACTGGAGCGGAGATTGGTGTGAACACTGACTTCAGGGCATGACCTGACTGATTATCTGTACAACATCTGCATGGGACTTGGTCCACAGCAGCATCCTGTCAAGGGGGAGGGGTTGGGGAGATCTGAGGGGTCATAGGTCCCAACCACCCCAATAATAAACAGTAGGTTTATACAAAACTATGGAGACATGATGAAGGGAAGGAAAAGGTGCTCCTGATAGGTAGCATTAATTACTCTAGAAATCTTATAGAAACACAGCAAGAATAAAATACGTACAACTTAACTGCAGGGTTCAAGAGAGAAAGTTTAGGACCAGGAACTCAGTAAATATTGTACAAGATGCATCTGACTGCTAACTAGTGACATGGGGTTACTAAAAGCTAGATAGGGTAAACCTAGCAGAGCCCAAAGTTTCAACAGCTGCTTCAAATTGACTGTGTAATTCTTTATAGTACAAACTGATTTCCTATTTTTTATATATTATTTTCTTTCTGTAAACAAAGTACGAAAGAGTAGCACAGGTCTGTATAATGGAAGGATGGAAGGAAAAGGAACTCTATTTGTCCAGCTAGAAAAATGGGTTAACATACCCAAAGCCTAGACCATACAATAGTTCAAAGCAATTACTACATTAAACAGTTCTATACAAATTATCACTAAAACATAGTTTACTAAGCCTGGACTAATTATAATGGAAGATGTCAGTAAGTATATAGTTGTTTGGGAGTAAGGAAGGGAACAACACTAAATAAACCATACTCTAGCATGATACGGAAGTGTATCCATTATTTAGGATAATTAGAATGGATTTCCTTCCTACCTTCTAAAACATTTATTCAACTTAGTGCTTGTGTATGTGTGCCCACTACTGTGTGTATGTGTGCCCACTACTGTATGTATGGAGGCCAGAGGTCAGCTTATGGGAGTCAATTCTCTTCTTCCACTATGTTAGTACCGAGCATTGAACTTAGGTGGTCAGGTTTGGTGGCAAGTGTCTTTACCCACTGAAGAATCTTGGTGACAATTCCTTTCTACTTTTTTTTAATATGTTAGGAGTACCTTACAGCTGTGTGTGTGTGTTTGTGGCACTGAGAAAGAACAAACATGCTATCAATTAAATAAGTACCACACTCTTTTGAAGATTCTCTTGCCGGTCTTCTTCTTTGGACAAAGTGTGTGTTTACAGAATCTACTCATATAGCTGCAAAAAGCACTTGATAAAAATCTGTCTTTGTTGTACCTCTTCCAAAATCTTACACAAGATTTACCTTTTCAACATTCTTTGAAGAGCATAAGATGCACCAAATTAATATACTTCAGACTTGATCTGACCAACAAAAACTAGGCTGAGATTCTCATCTTTATCTCCTTTGTGGTAGGTGCAAAATTTATAATCAAGAGCCTATTAATACTAGGACTCTTGTAAGATTATATTTATTATAACCCTGCAATAATTTTTCTTGAATTGCTTCTATAAAATACTTCCTTGATCCCATATTTGTATGGGATAGCTAGATAGGACTTTGTTTTGACACATGGTCTAAAATTTTAACTTATTAAATTTATTTTCAGTTGGCATGTGGTTCATGTCTGTAACCTCAGCCCTTGAAAAGCTGAGGCAGTAAGATCACTGCAAGTCAAGGTCAAACTAGGCTATATATATATAACTTCAGTCTGTATATATATATAACTACAGTGTGAAAAGTTTCAAAGCAAACAAATAGCAACAACAAAACATCTAAAACAAATCCTACTCCCAAACCCCAACCAAAAAAATTTCACTTAAGAGTTTTCATTTATATTTTGAGGCATGAATTTGCTTCCTAAACTGGCCTTGAATTTAAACTAATTCTACTGCCTCATTCATTTCTTCAGTGCTGGGATTACAGATATGCACTACCATGCTAGGTGGTAAAAGTAAAGCTTTAAAGATTAGAATTCTAATAACTTCCTATGTCAGCGCCCCATCCATCCATCCATCCATCTATCTATCTATCTATCTTGGTTCTCATCCAGTAGCTCAAGCTGGCCAGGAACTTATTGTGTAATTCAGGCTGGTCTCAAACCTGTGGTGATTCTCCTGTCTCAATATTCTTAGTGCTGAAAATACAGGTATGGGTTGCCAGACTTGGTTATCAGTTACTTTTAAGAAGGCTCATCATAGGAGCTGAAGGAGGGCTCAGCGGTTAAAAAGGATATGCAACCATCATAGCAAATTAGAGCTTTAGATAAAGTTTGAGAGATTTAAGAAGAAAATGAAGGCCATGTTGGATTGAAGGGAGGTTGGAACTTCTTCCAGGGTATTTGGATTTGATTCTCAGCACCCACATGGGTAGCTCTAAGCATCTGTGGCTCCCGTTTCAGAGGATCCAACACCTTTTTTTGGCCTCTATTGGCACTGTACACATGTATTGCACTTAACATTTATACACACAAAATAAAAATAAACGTAAGAAGGCTCATAATTTCCAAAGAAACGAAGTCAGAAATCTCCTAGCTTGCTACCCTCAGGCACACAATCATCCATCTAGTTTTGAAGCCAATTAAATTTAGCCGCTTGTGTTTCATTTCTTTAAGAATACCATGAAAGACACCAAACACTTTCTAGAAGTTAAAATACTAAGATCACCTGGCTGACAAACCAGTTTAATCAATTAGTCTATTTGGCAAAGTTCCTAGAGGCTCATTTAAGTTTTTTTTTCTTGTATTTTCTACCTATTTCTAAAACTTTGAACCTGGCAAACTAAGATACCTGTACTTAAAGCCCTCTTTTTCCTAACTGTGCATAATTCCACAAATGTTCATCAGACTTCAAAGTGAGAATCTCTCCTCTGACATCTTAGCTTTCTATGGAGAGTTTGGCAGGCATCTGAACTAACAGATGTGACAGTGGTGATGTCAGGTTAGTTTTGTTCCATCATGTCAATGTAGAAAGAAAGCAAGATTGAAGGGAATGATATTCCGTTACCTCTCTGCAGTTAGCAATATTTCCTAAGTTGAAAATAATTTAAATCTCTAATGAGTAGTTTGTATATTTTTTAGTTGTACTTTATAGTGGCCTAAATTCTATTTTTTACTTTGATTTAATAAATAGTTGCTTTTACTTTTAAGGAATTTATTGAGGGGGCTGGAGAGATGGCTCAGCAGTTAAGAGCACTATCTGCACTTAGAGAACCTGACATCAATTCCCAGCACTCACGGTGGTTCACAATTATCTGTAACTCCAGTTCCAGGGTCACTTTTGCCCCTTTCTGGCCTCTGCAGGCATGGAGGTACCAATATGGTACACAGAAATACATACATGCATAACACTCATACATATTCAGAATTCATTGAGTTACTGATACATAAAACATAACGTACAAACTTTAAGTGTGCAATGACTAGCCAAATCGAGATAAAGAACACCCTCAAAAGGTTTTTTAATAGGCAGATAAGATGGTTTAGTAGGTAAAGGAGCCTGCTGCTGAGCCTGACACCTTGAATTCATTCTTCCAGACCTACACGGTGAAAGGACAGAACCATCTGGTACTTCTCTGATTCCTACATAGCGATGAAGTATATACACCTACCAAACATAAATAAATCTTACCAGTATGTATTATGAGGTTCAAGTGATCTTTATCCTTGCTGAGACTTCTGTACTACAGGTTCTGAAAAGGGGCATTCTGGTGGGGATGTGGTGCTGGCTCACTTTATACTGTAAATGTACCTTTTCTTGATGGCTAGCTGTTAAATGTCTGCATGTACTTACTGGTCATTCATATAACATCTTTAATAAGGTACTTTGCACCCCTATCTCCCCCAACCCCTTTCTGAGACAGGATCTTACTATAATGCTAAGATGGACCTTGAACTCTTAATCCTCTTTCCTTGGCCTTTGAAGGTCAGAAATTACAAAAGGTGCCACCATATCTGGTTTCTCTGACTCTTTGAGAGGTATGGTATTATTATTTTATGTGTGTTTTAACTGCATATATGTTTATATACCACATGTATGCCTGGTGTCTGAGAAGCCAGAAGGGGGTTTTAGACACCCTGGACTGGAGTTAACGGCTGGTTGTTGGTGATTAGAACTAAACTTGGGTCCTTAGCAAGAACAGCCAGTACTCTTAGCTGTTGAACCATTTCTCCAGCCCCTATGCTTGATTATTGAATTTAACAGTTCTTAATATACTTTGAAGACTTTTTATCAGATATATTTTCACACATTTTCTCCAAGTCTATAACTTCTCTTTTCATTTTCTTTTGTTCATCTATCTCTTCCTACCACACTAGGGACTGAACAGAGGGTTTCACAAAGGCTAGGCAGTGCTTTACCAATGAGTTATACATCCTCAGACAGAGTTTCATTTTCATAATAGTGTCTCTGGAAGAAAACTAATTTTAAATTTTGATGTACCTCAAGCCCTTTCTTTCCTTTACCTTTTGTGTTCTAAGAAATCACTGCTTATTCTTTTACTACAAGGATTTTCTATGTTATTACTTGAGATATTAGATTTTGTATTTAATCCACTTCAAATAAATGTTTGTTTTGTGCCATCTAACAGTTAATTGTTTAATTTTCCTATATGAATGCCTACTGGTTATAGGAAACATTTGTTAAAGAACTATCTTCATGAATTACATCAATACCTTGGTTAAAAAAATCAAATGAAGAAAATACACATATTGGATATATAACTAAGTTCCTATTCTTCCACAATGATTTATACACACACACACACACACACAAATACCTGTCTTGATTACTATGATCTTATAGTAATATCTGAAATTTCTAACTAAAGTTCAACTTTGTTATCCCCCCAAATTGTTGACTTTCTTCTTTCTCTTTCTCATTTTTCCCCCCAGATCTTCTGTTTTCTCTCTTCCATCTTTTAAAATTCCTTCCTGAAACAGGGAATCAGGTAGCCCGGACTGGCCTTAAACTCTGACCCCAACTTCACTTCTGAAGGGCTGTGATTGTAAGTGTGTACTAACTACCACAACTGGTTTCAAGTATCTGAGCTATAAATATTTAGCCACCACACTTCCATATAACTGGTCAGATTAGTCTGCCAATTTCTAAATTTATGTCTGTTCCTATTGTGACTAGCATCATCAAGAGAACAACTTGGGAAGAATTAAGCACTTAGTGATATGGGGTCTTCTAATATGTCAATATGATACTTTTGTATTCCTTTCACTTCCTAGTTGGAACATACATTAGAGAGGGTAGTAAATGCCCCATGAGAAAATATTTTAATTACTAAGTACATCGCTGGCCTGAACAGAATAGATATGTAAATAAATACAGAATTTCATAATATTGGTGGGAAAGCACAAAGCATACTATTCTTTCATTTTTGTAATCCATATCAAACATCCACAAGCTGAAACATAAAGCCAGAGACATAATATTATTTACAAAAAGGTAACTAACTAAATGGATGGTCTTTTCAACAAACACTGCGGAACAACTGGATATGCACATAGGGAAAAAGAAAAGAGCCCCAACTGCTACCTCAGACACAAGTCATCTAAAGCGGACCAATGACCCAAATGTAAAAGTAAAAATGATACATTTTATAAGAAAATGGAGAATTACTACCACCATTTATAAATGCGAAATATTTTGACATTTTCCAAATATTTTATATAATCTGGTTGCATAACCTTTATACTTCCTTGTGAAGCAGGTGAAGTAATTCTGTCCATGCAGAGAGGAAACCTGAAGAGCAGAAGTGAAATGGCCAAAGAGACATGGGAGAAGGAAAGATTCTGAACACTCAGATTTGGGTCTGACCTCCATCTGTGTTAATTACCCTAGGAGCATCTTATAATTTTTCTTTCTCTTTTTGGTTTTTCAAGACAGGGTTTTTGGGTAGTCCTGGCTGTCATCCAAACTAGCTCTATAGACCAGACTGGTCTTGAACGCAAAGATCTACTTGCCTCTGCCTCCCAAGTGCTGGGCTTAAAGGCATGCGCCATTATCATGTGACTACAATCTAGCTTTCATCCACTAATCTGTAACATGGAGATGATAGTGTTTATTTTGATGTATTCTTAAGAATTACTTTATATATTTAACAAAAACCCAATAAGTGCTAACCAACAACTGTTCTTGTTTAGTCTTAGAGATAAAACAAGGTACTTAACACTGTAGTGCAGAAGATAGAAAATAAAAGATTATGTCAGTAAAATACACAGTGCACCACATACTGTTAACTGTGCCAGGTGTGTGTGGGAATGCTCAACTGTAGGGGGTTTACTTTAGGTGAAAGAGGACCTCTAATGAGGTAAGATAGTATATATTAAGGGATGAGACTATACCAAGGACAAGGAAGAAAGGACAGAGCCCTATGACAGACACAGGGCTTCCATATACAAAGAATAGCAAGAAGGCAAAGTGTGACATTGCCTGGATGAAAAGAACAGATAATCTGAGAAGTAACAGAAAAGCTGGGGGAGGGGGATGAAGAGACGGTGTACTAGGTGCAGCGAGACAGGCCTAGTTGTGAAACTTTACTCTCCCCACACAGAACTTTGGTTTTCATTATGAATGAAATATGGGAGGACTAGCAACACAATCTGTTTTGACAGGGCCAAATAAGCCACTGTGTTGAAACTAAATTGAGGTAGTAAAGTGTGGAAACTGGGAGACAGGAGTTAATTCAGGTATGAGCATGGGAGCTTAAGTAGGAAGATAACCTAAATAACTGACAAGAAGTTATAAGGCTCTGGATATTCTTTTAAAATAGACATATTGAGCCGGGTGGTGGTGGTGCATGCATTTAATCCCAGCAATCGAAAGGTAGAAGCAGGCGGATCTTTGTGAGTTCGGGGCCAGCCTGGTCTACAGAGTGAGTTCCAGGAAGAGGCTCCAAAGCTACAGAGAAACCCTGTCTCGAAAAAAACAAAGGGGGGAAAAAAACCACACACACACACAAAACAAAACGATACACTGAATGCTAGGTGTGGTGCGCACCCTGGTCTACATGGGGAGTTCCAGGACAGCCAGGACTATAGAGAGGAACCCTGTCTCAACGCAGCAACAAAAAACAGATAAAATGAGAGTTGTGTGGCAAGAACGAATGAGAGGACTCGAGGATCACTGTATGATGTTTGAGATGAGCAGCTGCAAGAACAGCAGGCTGAAGAACAGGCTAGAGGAGAAGACAGCAGCTGAGTTCATGATCTAGTAAACACAAGACATTAGACAAGCATACATGTTGAGCAGACAGTCTGACATGAGAGTCTTAAGTACAAGTGAAATGAAGTAGCAGGAAGGGTACTGAACTGATTTTAAAGTAATTTTCTTTCACACCATAAAACTGAATGAGATCCCAGAGGGGTAGAGGATGAATCAGTTGAGAAGCAGCTACTAGTGGGATAATCAGAAAAATATGCTTTGGTATAGATTTCTTCAACCTCATATGCTTGTGAACCATTTGTAGATCATATTAAAATGTATTTACAATTCAGTATTTCTAAATTTCAGGGTTCCCAGGCAGACGCTACTCAGACCATCTTGACTAACAAGAGATTAAGAATACGATTAAGCAGAGAACAAAGAATGTTACCCATGAAGAACTGGATTAACTGTACTCTGTTTATGACAGATCAAATAAACGGAAGACTGAGAATTTAACCACTGGATCTAGCAGCACGGATGCCCAGGGAACTTTCTTTTTTTAAAAAAAGGGTCTCTCATTCTGTGGCCCAGGATGGGACTGTAAGTGCATACTATCACTTCCTGTTCAACACATTTTCTTAATGAAATGATAAACAAGATCATCAGGTGATATTCTTAGGGAAGGGGTTTGGGGTCTGAGGACAGAGGAATGGTCTAGAAGAGAGGCCAAGTACATGAACCATGGACTGCAGGAATATTGTATGGCATTAAGGGCTGAGGTTGGTAAAAGGGTTGTATAATTTGGAAAAGCGACATAGTACAAAGCTCAAAGGGCTTCACTGGGGAGCCCAAGTGTCTGAGGCAAGTTACATGGTCTTTCTATATGCACTGACTCACTGGTTATTGAAGAATAAGTGAGAAATCACAAATAAAATATACAGAACAATGTCTGATACATTGTAAGGGCATATATAATTGTTAATACACAAATACTGTACTGAAGCACTACAAATATATTTGGCACTTAAATAAACGAAGGAGCTAGTGAGTAAATAATATTCAGCAGAACTGGGATCAGAAAACAGTATTTATTAATCAGCGATGATGTGCAAAGAGTAAAAAGGAAGGCAAAGCCTGGTTCTATAATTATAAAATAGTAACAAAACGATTGTGTACAGTATTAACATACACAACTATTAAGACACACAAAACACATTAGATCATCAAAACCAGTTATTTCTGGATAGTAGATTACAGACATATATTTGTGTTTACATTTTTCATATGATTTTTTATTATTTTGAAGTAAGTTTAGTTTGAAATTAAGACAAACAACAACAAAAGATAGTGCAAAGATCACTCATATTCCAACCCTAACAAATACTGTTGAGATTTTTACATTTGCTTTCTATGTTTTCAAAGTTTATACGAACTCTTTTCCTTGCTGGAGACAACCACCACTGAACGTGGTATCTTCTAATCCTATTTTCATATACATATGTACAACACTAAAAAATACAAATACGGGCCAGGTGTGATGCACTGCACACCTTTAATCCCAGCACTAGTGGAACAGAGAGAGACAGGAGTTTTTCCCAGTCTCGTTTACAGTGAGTTCCAGGTCAGCTAGGGCTAAGTAAAATCCAACCTCCAAAAAGCAAAAACAAAACCCCAGATACCCAAATATGATTATCTACTTTAGTGGTTGATGATAGAACAGGGGGAAAGCCGGGCGGTGGTGGCGCACGCCTTTAATCCCAGCACTTGGGAGGCAGAGGCAGGCGGATCTCTGTGAGTTCGAGACCAGCCTGGTCTACAAGAGATAGTTCCAGGACAGGCTCCAAAACCACAGAGAAACCCTGTCTCGAAAAACCAAAAAAAAAAAAAAAAAAAAGAACAGGGGGAAATATTTACTTATACAAATTGGTATGCAACTCACTTTGCTAAAAAACACCCAAAAAAACAAAAACAAAAAACTATCTTAGTTGGGTGGTAGTGGTGCATGCCTATAACCCCTAGCACTTAGGAGGCAGAGGCAGGTGGATCTGTGAATTCAAGGCCAGCCTGGACTACAAAATGAGTTCCAGGACAGCCAGGGCTGTACACTCTGACTTGAAAAACCAAAAACAACCAAAAAAAAAAAAAAAAAAACAAAAAAAAAAACAAAAAAAACCCCAGACAAACAAACAAAAATCTTAAGAGTCCCTTTTTTGAACTATGCAATACAACACAGAAAAACTAATATTAAACCAAATAGCATGCTGTTGTTATTGTTTTGAGGCAAGTTCTTACATATTACAAACTGGTTTGGACTCTGAGCTTCCTGCCTCCAGCTCCCAAGTGCTAGTGGTTACAGTCAGCAAAACTGCATAATAGTTTTAAACTTTTTCTTCTTCTTCTTTTTTTTTTTTTAAAGACAGGGTTTCTCTGTGAAGCCCTGGCTGTCCTAGAACTTACTTTGTAGATCAGGCTTGCCTCGAACTCACAGAGATCTGCCAGGCTCAGCCTCCCAAGTGCTGGGATTAAAGGTATGCAATAGTACTGCCTGGTAGTTTTAAAATTCTTTTGCTGAAGACAATTCAAATGAATCCTAAAACTACAGCATTCCTTGTGAATTTTAACACTTAAAGGTTAAAATAGCTGAAAAGAACACTATTTCCAATAGGCTACAAGTATCAACATTTAAACATTTTGATATTCAATGGCAATGATTTTTAGGCAGAACATTGCTTTAACTGGCCTGGAACATGCTGTGTAGACTAGATGATTCTCCTTCCTGTCTCCCAAGTGTTGGGGTCATGGCACATGCCAGCATGCCTGGCTACAAATGTTTTCTTTTTTTTTTTTTTTAAATTTTATCTTTTTTAATCTCCCCAAGGAAACTAATACATTTTCTCTTGGTGAGAGTGGTAACGTCTCCTTTCGTTGGATCTGTTCTCCCAGCGCATCCCCACCCCCGTGAGTTTTGGCCTTTCATGTCTATCAGACTTCTCCTCTAACGTCTGCAGATTAGACAATTTGTTTTATTCAGACTAAGTGGGGGACTAGAAAATTGTCTGGCTTATTGTTTGTAAATTGTAGAATGATACCCTTTCCTCCTGGTCTGGTAAGGTTCCCTAGAGAAGACTCTTAGGACTTGTAGGGAGTCAGGTTTGGCTGCTAATATCTGGGAACCACAAAGAAGAGGTTGGGATTATTCAATGGCAGAACACATGTTCTAGGGATTAGACTGAGGGCGAATCCCTAACACGCCCCTCCCCATAACACACACCAAAACTGTCTGCAATGGAGGGCACACTTGAACATCATTTGGTAAGTACACACTCGCTTCATCACACTGTTTTGGAAAAATGTTCAAGTCCTAGATATAGCAGAATTTCTCAGCTAGAATCACAATATAGACAAGTCACTTAAAACTTTAATAATTGACCATTTTGCAGCAGAAAAAACAGGCATGTAAAAGAAAATGATTTGAAAGCACAGATAATAGTCACATTAACTAGTAATGGCTTTTTTTAGTGGTGGTGGTTTTTTGGTGGGGGAGGGAGCCAGAGGGGTCCTGCTTTTCTGTACTTCCACTGTTCACATAAATCACCGTGAACTAATTAATCATCATTTGCAATTGTAAAGTTCTTGTCAAATATTACACTCCTTATATACTTTAAAGGCTGAATTAGAGAAATATTTTTAATAAGCTAGTGCTAGCTATTAATACCCCTGCATAAAAACTTAAAACGCAATCCGTAAGAGGTATTATTAGGGCCTTAAAGTATCCTTAAGTGGTTTTCAAAAGTCATATATGAAGATTTAACAGAACTGAACTTACTCCATGCCTTGTGCAGTCTGCCGCGCAATATCTATAAGTTTGATCATCTCAAATTTGGTCTCAATGATGTGGAGATGGTGATACAGGCTGGAGCCCTCACACCACTGGGTCACAATAGCCAGCTGTGGCTTTGTTGAATAGCCCATGAAAAGTAGGATATTCACATGTCGCGTTTTCCTGTGAAGAAGAAACGTGACAATGAGTAACAATTCCTCAAAGAGAGACACATCAGTCCACCAACAATATGCTCCCAGTCAAAAGTACTAGAAACAAAATAAAGTTAACCTGTAATTATCTAGTCTATTTAGAAATATATTATTTAAGTATATTGAGTGAGGAAGTAGAGGTTGTTTTTGCTTAAGTGGTTCTAAACATATTAGGAAGTTTTCTTATGTAAAAGCAAAATCATTTTCCTCTAATCTCTATAACTAGCTTCCTTGTTTTGCTCTCTACAATATAAGAATAACTATGTACCCTCTTGAATACAATACCCTTCTCTGCTTTGAAATCTCAGTTTTGTTGAGCATTTCCCTTACATAAAGTTTTAACTCCAGAATTTTCCCTAAGTCTTCTTATCATGGATTTGCTCTCATTTGTCAATATTCCTCAAGTCCTAGAGCCCAGGGCTAATACAATTTTAAACGTGTTTTGAGACATTTAGAATTTTTAGAGTATTACCTTCCTAAATGGAACTATTATTATACATGATCAGACACTTTTTATTTCCTTCTTTTTTTTTTTTTTTTTTTTTTCGAGACAGGGTTTCTCTGTGGTTTTGGAGCCTGTCCTGGAACTAGCTCTTGTAGATCAGGCTGGCCTCTAACTCCCAGAGTTCCACCTGCCTCTGCCTCCCGAGTGCTGGGATTAAAGGCGTGCGTCACCACCGCCCGGCTGAATATATCTTCTATATACAGTACTAAATGATACTGCAACCAGGAAAACAATATGAATAGAAACTGTAAGTAGATCATTATGTTTTTCTACTTGAAGTAAATCCACTGGAAAACAGTGATCTATTAGCTCACCTGAGTACTCCTACTTCATTTTTGAAGGCCTGTAACTGTTGAGGTGTGGGTGCTGTCACATTCAACATTTTCACTGCCACATCGCCTGAAAAAAAATTGTTATTCCAAAATTTCAAATTATGAAATATGAAATGTTCCTGGGCATTTTTGCTAATTATCTCAGTAAAAGAAATTATAGTACTTTCCTTCTTTTTTTGTTTTTATGGTTTTTCAAGACAAGGTTTGTCTGTACAACAGCTCTGGCTGTATAGGAACTTCCCCTGCAGACCAGGCTGACCTTGAATTCAGAGAGATCCACCTGCCTCCGCCTCCTGCGTGCAAAGCTGGGGCTAAAGTCGCCTAGCCTGTTTTTTTCTTTTTTTAAAAATATATACTATGAGACACACATCTCCCAACCCCCACACAAAGCTACTAACAATGATAATCCTATACTACTATTTCAAGATATAAGCTACAATAATGTCAACTTTTTTTCTCCTGGGAATTTAGTTTAGCCAATTAAGTACTCAGAGAATTTTCATAATTATTTGACAATGTTAAATGAGGTGTTATTTACTAAGTGAGTGCTGAAACTATGGACAACAGGTCCAGTGGAGCTCAGTTTAAAATAAAAACTTGCAAATTGTTACCCAAAAGAGAGACAAATATGACTCACTTATAATGTCAACTGGAAAATTATTAAAATTATGGTATTTTAAATCTAACTTTTTTTGAGGGGGTTATTTTGAGACAGGGTTTCTCTGTATAGCCTTGCCTTCCCTTAAACTCTCTCTGTACACCAGGCTGTCCTCAAGCTCACAGGGATCTGCCTGCCTCTGCCCCCTGCTGGGATTAAAGGCGTGCGCCACCATGGCCAGGCTTAAATTTAACTCTTACACACTGCTGGTAGATGTATAAACTGGTACAATTAATTGGCAGCACTGATGGGAATATCTGTAAAACCACAAGTAAGCATATGGTGTAGGTCTATAATTCTCTGCTAGGCATATAGCCAGTAAAAATATACACATATGTTCTTCAAAGGCATGTAACTAAAAATATACACCGCAGCAGCATCCAGAATAGCACCAAACTGTAAACTACCCAAATGCTTATTATATAGCAGATGGAAATCAAGTTACGGTTACACAATGTATACTACTCAGAGAATGAATGACAGACACACAAACACCCAATAACACTGATGGATCTTACAATATTGAAAAAAGGAATGGCACAAAAACAATCTACACATTATATCCTACTGAAGTCAGGATGTTAGTTATCTTTGCAAGGAGAGCAAATAAAGAGGGCACGCAGCAACCTTCTAAAAGGCTATAAACATGCTTATTAATCACAAATGTATTCACTTGGTGAGTTTCAATTATCTGAACACATAAATAATATATATACACATATATAAAACTACCATTTATCTTTTTCTTAATTATCAAAGTAATATAGTATTCATTCTATCAGTTATACCACCTAATATTGTTGACCACTTAAATGTTTCAGGAAAGCATAGATAAAGATTTCCCCATAATTATGGCACTCAGAAATAACCCTTGTCATGTATGTGTGTGTGTATGTATATATATGCATGTATATATCCTAAGTTTATCTGTATATGCAGTATAAATACTTATTGAATGCATATAAAATAACCTTATGAAAGAATTCAAATAGCATTGTTATACTGTTAATATATTTTATATAGGTTATTTTAAAAGATTTATTCATTATGTATACAGTGTTCTGCCTGCATGTACACCTTCACTATAGGCCAGAAGAGGGCACTGAAACTCATTACAGATGGTTGTGAGCCATTATGTATTTGCTGGAAAATGAACTCGGGACCTCTGGAAGATCAGCCAGTGCTCTTAACCTCTGAGCCATCTCTCCAGCCCTAATATAGATCTTTAACATGAAGGTATTACACATGCAGCTTTAAGCAATTCAATATATTAGACATATTTCCATATCACTGTAGCTCTATTATGTAATTTTGACTCTTATATAACCACCTATGGATATATCAATCAATGCGTTCATCAAACCTTCTACTAGTGAGTGTTCAAGTCTATTTTCACTTTCCATCTTTACCATCCCTCTGGGGAGCAAACTTTCCTAGGTATCAACCTGTTCATTACTGTCAAATTACTTGCTCAGACTAAATGAACAATCTCCCAAATTTTCATATTTTCACATCACCAAGAGGTAAATAAGCACGATCATAATCACAATCTACATGTGATCAATTTAAATTATTTTTTGTTCTTTTGGAAGGAAAGTTGTGATTTCTATCTTTTGAATTTGTAATCTCAGAAAACTGGTGATTGCTGGGAGGTGGTAGCACATGCCTTTAATCCTAGCACTTGGGAGGCAGAGTCAGGTGGATCGCTGTGAGTTTGAGGCCAGCCTGGTCTACAAGAGCTAGTTCCAGGACAGACTACAAAGCTACAGAGAAACCCTGTCTCAAAAAAAAAAAAAAAAAAAAAGGAGAGAAAGAAAACTGGTGATACTGAATATTTTTTGTTTATTTATGATTTATACCCATAAATGTATCAAAAGGAATACTTCTAAAAGGAAAACAAACTGTCTTTGGGACTGGATGGCTCAATGATCTTCATCTTTGTGAATCTCTACTGTAAAGTACTGACAGCAAACTTGGCTACTGTGAAGCCAGTTTTTATGTTCCAACATTTTTGTTAGAACTTCTGGAGGACTCTTGCATCTGATGAAAATCGTTTAATGATGCAAACAGTGAACATTCTGACTTCGTATTTGTTTTTGAGATGGTCTCTTGTAGCACTCAAGTTGGCCTTGAACTTCCTACTTAGCTAAAGATATCCTTGAACTCCTAATGTGTGTCATAATGCCTGGCTTGTCCTCCACCCTTCAACCTCCCAAGACAGGCTTTTCTGTGTAGCTCTGGCTATTTTTTAAAAATATTTATTTATTTATTATGTATACAATGTTCTGTCTGTGTGTATGCCTGCAGGCCAGGAGAGGGCACCAGACCTCATTACAGATGGTTGTGAGCCACCATGTGGTTGCTGGGAATTAAACTCAGGACCTTTGGAAGAGCAGGCAATGCTCTTAACCGCTGAGCCATCTCTCCAGCCCCAAGCTCTGGCTATTTTTGAACTCAGAGATCCACCTGTCTCTGCCTTCATAGTGTTGGAATTAAGGGCATGTGCCACCACACCCAGCTTTGGTTTAAATTTTTAAAACAGAAAATTTTAAGCATATCCTACTTGTGCCAATGGCACCATATTGCATACATACCATGCCACTTTCCCTTGTAGACAGTTCCAAATGATCCAGATCCAATTCTTTGTCCCACTGTTATCTGTCCATCAGGAATCTCCCAATCATCACTTGAATCTCGTCTACCAAGTGTTTTCTCAAAAAATATAGTGCAAAAGTCAAGTCAAGGCAAATAAAAGAAAAACCTTATGTTCCATGCTAAATATATTGCTGCCTGACAGGAGGTTAGGAAGAGATCAAGGTCTTTTTAAGAAAAGAAGAAAACAACAAAATGCCACCATGTTGAGGAAGCAAAAGTAACAATCAAGACTCAAAATAACAAAATTAAAATTAAGATGAGTCAATATTAGGACAGGAAAATACTTAAAAACAGAAATAACTGATGCTGGAGAGATGGTTCACAAGTTAGGAGCAGTGGCTGCTCTTCCATAGGACCTGAGTTTGTGTTCCAGCACCTACAAGGCAGGTCACAACCATTCCTAACTCCAGCCCCAGGGACCCTCTGCACTCTCCTGGCTTCCTTCAGCACTGGGCATGCAAATGTTGCACTTACACATTCAGTCACACACCCATATACATAAAATAATAAAATAGTAACTAAAAAATTAATAAAAATAACTTACTACATGTTGAAATACATATTGTTATTCTTAAAATAAAAATAAAACAGTTTTTTTATTTTAACTATTTGGAGGACTATAGAGGTAAAATAACAACTTTATATCCGTGGCTAGTTTTGGCTTCAAATTCCTAAAAGATTAAGTGAACAAGCTATGATAACTGTTGGTGCTAGATTTCCTTACATATCTTAACTGATTTGATCATCAAAAAAGAAAAAAAATAAATAAAAAGAAATCAACATACCAATTCCCTTGGTAAGGTAAAAGTGGGAGAAAGTTAATTTCCAAACGTGGGAGAATGTCATTTGGTAGATACTTGAATTCTCAGCCAGTTTTTAGAACATATATGCTTAATTATGCTTTCTGAATGCTTGTTTATACTTGTTCTCCTTATTTTAGAAACAGAACAACATTGTTTTCCTTTCAAAATGACCTCTTAATTAGAAATGGGAACAAAAAAAATCAGTTTTGTGCAAATATACTTTATGTAAAAAAAACCTATTAACTCAAATTTATTTGACAGAAACTTTATATCACACAGGCCTATTTTATCTAAATGATAAAATTATATTTGGCAATGATTACAGGAAAATACATCACATATCCTTACCATTCGATTTCTGTCTTCTGAGGATGATGATGATTTCCTTTCCCGCTGAGGTCCTGGAGATTTTTGTAAGGCTTTCACATTAGTGAGTGAGCCAGGTAATGAGGCAGGAGGGGTGGCAGACAAACCTGTAGTTGACCCTAAATTAGAGGAAGGGGAAAATTATCCACATTAAGGAGGAGGAAGCATTACGGAGGAGCAAGCACATTCACTTAACAGGGGAAGAAAGTGGGGGAGATCTAGACTTTAAAATGCAATGCATATTTAAATATTGGCCTTTTACAAAGGGTAGGCCAAAAGAGGCATTATTTGTGATTGGTACTGTAATTTCTTTTGGTTTTCTGGCCAATTTATGACCATTAAGATAGATAATAAACAAATCTAGAAAAACATAATCTTTAAACCAATGCACCATTTCTAAATTTTACTACCAGGTTCTTGTTCCTTTGATAAACAAATTGAAACATCAAAATCAATGCACAGGCATGGTACCCCACACCTTTAAACCTAGCACTTGGGAGGCAGAGGCAGGAGGATCTCTTTGAGTTCCAGGCCAGCCTGATCTACATAGCAAATTCCAGGCCAGCCAGAGATACATAATACAGAGACCCTATCTCAAAAAACGAAGAAAATAATTAACAAAATGAAAACAAAAAGCCAACAGAATCAATGTAAAACTCTACAAAACAAACAATTTTTAAAATTATTTCAACGGCCTCAATATTTCAAAAACATATAGTGTTCTTACTGTTAAAATGTTTCTTTCATATTAGCTCTAAGTTTATATAAGATCTCAAACTGTAGCTCTATTATTTAATAGATGGTGAACAATGTCAGTGGTTCCTGGAATTTTTTCTATTAAATAAAAATTGTTACCTTTATTCCAAAGTTAATATAAACAAAGTTAAGTAGGGTTTCTTTTTTTTTAAATTACTATTTTATTTGATTTTTTTGTTTTATTTTGTTTTGTTTGTGTGTGGGTGCTTTGACTATATGCATACCATTTGTCTGCTTGGTGCTAGTGGAGGACAAAAGAGGGTGTTAGATCCCTTTTGGTTGGGAACTGCCATGTGGGTGCTGGAAACCAAACCTGGGTCCTCTGGAAGAACAGCCAGTGCTCTTAACCTCTGAGCCATCTCTCCAGAGCCTGGTTTTCTTTCCTTTTAAAAATTATTTATTTATGTTTATTTTATGTGTATCGGTATTATCCCCGCATGTGTATCTATGTGGAATTAAAGACAGTGGTGAACTGCCATGTGGGTGCTGGGAACTGAACCTTGGTCCTCTGGAAGGCCAGCCAGTGCTCTTAACTACTGAGCCATCTCTCCAGCCCTGCGAAATAGGTGTTCAAGATTTTCTGAAAAATTTGGTATTATAAAGGTAAGCAAATAAATGCTACAGCATCCTAGTTGTATTTCAGATATATAGCAATATTTCATAAGGCAAGTGAGTTTTATAAGTAGTCTCAGTTAGCAGAAGCACATACGGTACATGGAACAGAGGAGTTTAGAGCAATGACTCCCCAGAGTGTATAGTGAATAGATCTGAGATTTCCAGGCAGAATTTCTACACTCAGTAGCAAAAATCTCTAAGAAATTATAAAATATACTACTCTCAAGGGTAAAAAAGAGTCATGTTCTTTCAAATAGTAAGAATGCCAATGACAGAACTTAAATGCTAAATATGGACAGATATTTTATACCCGTTACATCATATTATAGCACCATAAGAAAGTTCTATGATTGCATAAGCAATTTTCTAATTTGGTGTCTGTAATTTCTCTTAAATAGAGCGCAATACATCTTATACAAACCACTGATAACTTCAAACATTATAAAGCACTAACAACTTGCCCATGCTTCATGCACAGTTCTTATTTATTGTATTACTCAGTTTTATGACATCACCAAGTACTGAATGACTTACATCACTGCATCTATGGAACAACTAAGTTGATGAAAAACTCTAAAGCATCATCATTATATTAAATATAGATCACTAAGTATATCAAGACAGTAAATATAATTGTAAAAAATATTTAAAATAAAATACCCAAATTTTATCTTAAAATTTAAAAAGTTAGTTTAACAATAAATTCAAATATGACGGTTAAAATAGGAGACTACAATTATATTACTAGCTTCTCTCACATGAGGGCATAATTTACCATATATGGATTCAATTTTTCTGAACTCATATTCATCTATTAGTCAATATATACACACACACACACACACACATACACACACACACACACATATATATATATCGCATATAAGGGGAAAAATAAAGAACAAAAAATTACTTATATTATAAAATCTCAAATAACTGTCAGAAGTCTCATAAAAATCTCTTTGGCCTCAAACCTGCCGGGATGCTCCTCCTGCCTGTTTCTCAAGTGCTAAGGTTACAGATATGAGCCAATACGCCCAGCATAAAAACCTTTTCATGGGGGGTTTCCATTTACATTTTTGTCTTCTTAAAATATATTAATATTATGTAATCGACGTTATCATTTAGTAGACTAAAGTAAAAAGAATCCTGCCCATGTCTCCCAGAATTTAAGAAGTTATCAAGACTCAACAGAAATGAGACAACAATAAGCAAGATGGAAATGCCAACTCAGAATGTATAATGGACAGCGTACAGAAAGCTTGCAGTAGTGAGTGTGTGTGAAAGCACATTCAGAGCATTCCAGCCAGGCCAAGCAGAAATTTAGTATTTCAAAACTCTCACACTTACAAACACACGCTGTGAGGGTGAGGCACAAACAGAATCTCTAGTTTATATTTAGTTTGCTTGGGTGAAAACAAGAAAGAAGAGCCCAACTACCTCTGAACACTGGGCCAGGCTCAAAATCAAACACTATTTCACTGGGGACAGAATGTAGGAGGGGGCTGGGAGTCCGGGATTGGTATTTCCGAAGACAGCGCATCAGCTGGTTCAAGGGGGCTGTTAGAAGAGAAAGAGAGGGGCAGGCAAACACAGGAAGACAGACACACAGAAGAAATGAAAGAAGTCATGGGGAATAAATTATATGAACTGAAGCCTGCTTCACAAAATAATTCTGGACTTTTTTTTAAAAATCTGCTTATATTTTCATAAAAACCCCAATGAATTTTTTAAAAGTGACTCATAACAAGGATAAGAAATGCCACTTGATTTTAGGTACTATGCAGGCTGTTTACTAAGTTAACTGTGATGCTAACATGATGGAACATTTAAATGCTGGATGTATTGGGCAAAATTATCGCAGCCACAGCTATTAAGACACATGAAAGTCAAACTGGCAGCAACAATAACTGGCAGGCTCATGGAATAACAAACAACAAAAACTCTTAAATAACTATGTGATACAGTTAATACTAAGTACATAATTCATGCTTGTTATTTGATATCCTCACAGGCGGACAGCACCATAACAATATATGGCTTATATCGTATTTACTCAGTATAAAATATTGAGTCTGGGTTTGGACCTATTTTGAAGATAAGGAAGATCAGAGTGAAGAACCCGGCTCTAGGCATAATGTACAGCTAATATGGTCTTCCTTATAAGACAGAAGACCTCTCACAAGAAAACTTCAAGACAGTCTCAAATGCCATCTCTTAGCAAATATATGGCGTACATTATTACAGAGTTTTCTTGTTTTGTTTTTTTGAGACAGTCTTGCTATGTAGACTTAGGCTAGTGTCAAACTCACATTCCTATAGCCTCAGCTAGAATCACAGGCTTATGCTATCATCACACTTGGCTCAAAAAACCATTTTCTTAAATAGTATTATCTTCACTAGAGGGGAGGCTAGATGGAAATCCCATCTAGAATAACATTAAGAAATCCTAATGAAATTTCTCATGTGTATATTTTTTTTACTATACCAAAAGGATAACTGAATTTTTCCATTATGGTTCATTCCATTAATTAAATGTACATTTTAAATAGTTTTAGAAAGTTGATGAGAAATGTTTGATGAAGTCTGACAAACTGAAATGATGTGCCAGGCAACCCCAAAGAGATTTACAATAATTTCATCTGATTATAAGCATCTCGAAGTATTTGGTGGAGGCCAAAAGAAATTTAGCAACTCCAGATTTGGAGGCAGCAGAAATTAAATAGTGTATTTTAAAATTGTAGATGGTACATTTAAGATTTTCTTTTATGTTGTCTCATTTTCTCTACATGTTATGAATAATTTTAAATTCTGCTAGCAGTAAATGGTAATTGCTACAAAAAAAAAACAAAACAAAAACACATTTGATTTTCTCTACACATTTTTCTCTGTGTCTGTTTCATGAAAAAAAGCAACTATAAAGGAGACAAGCAGCAAAGCAATTGCATTTTTGCCTTTAAAAAAATAGACTAAAATCACTACTTACCTCCATCACCACGAAACCCCTGGTCTCTAATCAAATCCTACAAACAAATAGTAAAATACATTTATTTAAAGCACACAGTAAAAAAGGAATAACAAATGAATTTTTCACTATGCATTAGCAGATGGGTTAATTCAAAACAATACCTGTCTTATAATTATTTCACAAAACAAAGGCTATGAAATTAGCTAGTGTACATGATAAACACTAAAGTTTGAAGCACTTGCCAGCCTAGCCCTATGTGAAAGGATTATTAGTTCCGATCAAATGCTGAAATCCATTTCGGGCCACTCAATGGCTTCATCAATTCTTAAAGAAAATTCTACTGGCACATATTAAGAGCCATAAAAATGTTCATACCCTTTGATCCTGTAATTCCACTTCTGGGAATTTTTCCTAAGGAAATAATTCAGAAGAAAAAATGATATGCACAAAGATGTTTAGTGCAGCATTATCCATCACACCAAAAACCAGAAATAATTATTTTCCTATGATAGGCATTTTGACATATTATGGTTATGATGTATCAATTTAATTAGTATGCAGTTATCAAAACAATTAAAAAACTTAAATATGAAACATGTTACATATAATAAAAAATACAAAATCAAAAGTACATTTAATACTATCATAAAAATGTGCATGTACAACATTAAAAAGGAGGTGGGACTCAAAATAGCTCAAATAAGGATTTTGTTTAAATTGGTCTCTATTATTTAAAACACGACTTTTACAACAATGTTGGTAGTAGGGGAAATTTCATATGTAATGAAATTTGGATCCTATTCCTTGGAACTTGGATTCGTTTACTGAGTTTAACTTAAGTGTGAGGGACTGAATGGGTCCAAATGTCTCTAAAAAGGTTATTTGCAAATAGGCATCATTTGCAATTAGACTTACTGAGTAAAAGTAAATTCTCTACTGGTATATTTCTATCATGTTCGATGTACTACACAAAACTTTCAACACTGTCTACAGAATAATTAATACTCAATTTCAAACAATGACCTAGGTGTTGGGGTTGTCTAGCTACTATTACATAAAAATCTTGGTGTTTTTAAGAGCTTACAAACACACTGTGAGATGCAGACACATGGAAAATAAATGACAGCTTAAGACTAAAAGAAAGATCAGTTTGTTGCCAATTCACTACCATTTAAGTGGTGGTGTTGACAAGACTTTTACTGATAGACATTAAGACTAAGATGATTTGGCAATCCTGATACTGGGCTTCCAGTCTCCATGTCTATAAGAACTGGTGACCATGATGTAAAAGAAATGGCACTAGGATTTTGGCATTGGCGAAGCAGTCGAAGAAATCTGAGGAATAGACTGGCATGAAAAAAAGCAAAGGGCTTCCTAGATAGAAGGACCCACCCCTTCTCTGTTTACCTACACTAGCTCTGAAACTTCGTATACCTACGGTCTCTTAGAAAAACTACCAGGCCCAACCTAAGCTCACACTTTTCAATCTCACTTGTGCTCTTAAAAGCTCCTCGTGAATCTATCTACTTATCTAAGTTAAATAGGGTACTCGAGTATTCTACAACTACTGTTTCAACTGTCCCCCTAATTTCTTCTAGTCCCTTGTCTCACATTCCTCTGATTCAGCATCACAAAAGAAGCAAACTACTCAAGATTCTGGCAATACCTTTGCTATCTATGAACATTTGTACAGTAATATCAGCTATAACTTCTAAAGTTATAGCTCTCTCTTTTCTTCCCTCTCCAAGGTATGATACAGCACAGGCTGGCCTCCAACTCCAGATCCTCTCACCTCTACCTCCCAGTGCCAAGACTTCAGGTGTGCACCACAATGCCTGGATGTCTTTTAAATTCCTTTTATGTACTGTGGAGGTTTGAATAAGAATGGCCCCCACAGGCTCATAGGTTTGAATGCTTAGTCACCAGGGACTGTTAATTGTTTGAAAGGATTAGGCTGGAGTAGGTCTGGCCTTGTTGAAGGAAGTATGTCACTGGAGGTGCACCTTGAGGTTTCAAAAGCCACTGCCAGACCCAGTCAGTCAGTCTGCCTGTATATCAGATGTAAAACTCAACTACTGCTTCAGAATCTGCGTGCATGCCACAATGCTCCCCACAATGAGGATAATGGGCCAAACCTCTGGAACTGTAAGTGAGCTCCCAATAAAGTGCTTTCTTTGGTAAGAGTTGCTCTGGTTACGTGTCTTTGAATAAGACATGTACTGTATCCGCCCTTAAAACCCCCAACATATCAAGTGCTGAACATGGTGGTGCACATCTTAAGCCTAGCACTCAGGAGGCAGAAGCGGAGTTATCTCTGCATTTGAGACCAGACTGATTTACATAGAAGTTCCAGGCCAGCCAGGGCTACTTCTCAAACAAAATGAAGCAAAATAAGAAAAAAAAAATCAAATTAATACCAGCCCCAGGGTTTAAAAAAATGCCCTATTTCATGCAGTGTGTAGAAAGATTATCTACCTTTAATTTATTATAGCCCCTGCAAGACACCATTTTCAAGTTCAAAGAAATTTATCAAAAATTCTCTACTTACTACCTCAACCTCTCTTCATTAGGTTCTTTTTCTCAGTTATAAAATTTGCTGAAATCTTAGTTTCAAAACATCTGTTACTCAAGTATGAGTCAAGCTCCAGCTCTTTTGTCATTCCTATACAGTCAAGTTTCTCAAAACTGACGATCCATTTCCTCTCTTGCCTCCTCCTATTCTATTTATCTTTGAAATCAAAACAACTTAAAATTTTCTATTTAGTTGCTGATTTGTTTGAGTTATGATCTCTCACTGGCCTAGAACCTGTTATGTAGACTAGGCTGGCCACAAACTTAGAAAATCTGCTTCCTTTGAGAACTGGGATTAAGGTGAGCACCACCACACCTGGCCCCAAAGACTTAAAAATTAATGGTTGGTCCTGAGGGACTGAGCCCAAGGCATACATGTTAGAGTGTGTCTGTGTGTGTGTGTGTGTGTGTCTGTGTGTGTGTGTACATGAACATGTGCCACAGTTTGTGTGGAAGTCAGAAGCCAACTTGCTGGAGTTAGGTCTCTCCCTCTACTGTAGGTACTTTTTTCCCTTTTCTTTTAAGACAAGGGTTTGTTTGTATAGCTTGGCCGTCCTGGAACTAGGTCTGTAGACTATGTTGGCTTCTAACTCGCAGAGATTCATATGAGTGCTGGGATTAAAGGCACGTGTCACCACCACCTGGTATGTAGCAGGTATTTTTTATCAGCTGGAACGTCTTATCAGTCACGTAGTTCCATGGTATTTGTTAAAAACAAACTCATTTTAGTCCTTATCTCATTTGAATCTTAAGAGTAAGTGGCATCCTCTCCATCAGCAATTTTTAAAATAAGATTTATTTATTTTATGTATGAGTATACACCTTTATGTCAGAAGCAGTCACCAGATACCACCAGAGATGGTTGTGAGACACAGTGTGGTTGCTGGGAATTGAACTCTGGACCTCTGGAAGAGCAGCCAGTGCTCTTAACTGCCTCCATCAGCATTTTTGAAGCCATTTGCTTGGTATCTGATGTACACTTGGAAAGAGCTCACAAAGGTTAACTGAGAAATGGTCTCTGTTACAATGTTAAGATTCACTAGGATATGTTTTCTTTTTCTCTTCAGGTTTATATTTTCTACTCTTTCCAATTTATATATTCTTTGAGTAACATAATTTATACTCATGGCTCTGATTGACACAGACACACTGATTTTATTCAAGTTGTATCTCCACTGGAGGTCCTAATATTCCCACAGATATCCTAAAGCCTGGATAAAATACAAAACTGTAATTTTTCTATAAACCCTGTCCTGGTTTATAGCCAAGTATCTATATGCCAAAAAGTCAACTGTTATCTTCTGCTTCTCTTTAATCTTTCTCCTCTACTGATATATAGTGGATAAGTTCAAGAAAAGAAAGCCAGGTTTAAATGACTTAAATACATTTCAGTCATTTATTAGCTATATGATCATGGGTTGGTTTCTTAGGCTCTTATAAACTGAATATCCTTCAGAATAAGATAAACACAATGTTTCTCATGAGGCTTGACCAAGAAAACTTATATAAAGCAATTAGCAGAGTACCTCACACACAGTAAGTACTCAGCCATTTCCATGACTTCTAAGACCCCTACCACCATAGTCTCCTCTCCCTCAACTCATTTGCTCCTCTCTCACCACTAATGCTACTACTTGAGTTCAAACATTTATCATATCTTGACTAGAATACAGCAAAAGCCACACTGTTGACAGTTCTGCCCTTAACATATGCTACCCATTTGATCCACCTTCCTGACTACTACTAAAGATTTTTCTGAAATACTGAGATGATTTATCACACTCAAAATGTGTTTTTGGTCAGATGTGGTATTCCACCATACTTATAAACCTACTACTCAAGATGATGAGGGAGGAAGCAAGTTCAAGACCACTTAGGGCTACATAGTGAGTTGTAGTCCCCTCCAAATGTGTTTCAGCACTCCTACCACTACTTAAGAGAAATATAAGATATCAATCAGTGTTGACATTTCCTACTTTCTCCTTCCATTATTTGTCAGCCCTCTCCTGAACCCTGAACTCCTAAGATATCAACTATTAATTCCTTCCAGGTAAAGGTAACTCTACAACCTTGTATGTATTATTTCCTTAACAAATACCTTAAAAAATTTCCCTATATAGTATACTTAATAAATCCCTAGCCATTTACCTTCTGCGGTATAGCTTCAAGGTCATCCCTTTACTGCTAAATATACCTACATCCAATCAGATAGAGTTCATCACACCCCTTCTGTAAACTAGCATATTTTTTATGATTATTTGCATGTTTGATTCATGCAATAAACTGTGACATCATAGAGGGCAAAGATGGTGTGTTAATTCATCTTAAATCCCTAATTGCTGAGTCCAGAGCCAAAAGTCTTTTTTTCTCAGAGAAAAAGTCACTGAGCATGAATAAAAATTTTAAGTTACTAAAAGCTTTCAAACAAGAGAATAGATGATAAAAATGTCATTAAAAAATTATCCTAGGGGCTGGAGAGATGGCTCAGAGGTTAAGAGCACTGCCTGCTCTTCCAGAGGTCCTGAGTTCAATTCCCAGCAACCACATGGTAGCTCACACCATCTATAATGAAATCTGGTGCCCCTTCTGGTCAGCAAGCATATATACAGACAGTACAGTGTATACATAATAAATAAATCTTTAAAAAAAAATTATCCTAGTGAGAGCACCAGGAAGGACATGAAGAAAAATTAATGCTAGGAATAAATGCAGTAAATTGTTCAAATAAAGGATCATGGAGTCAAATGGACACACATAAAGAGGAAAATGGACTATGTTACTTATGGCAGTTATGAAAAGGATGAAAGAGTAAGATGGGAAGTGAGTCTTCAAATAGCCAAGCCCAAGAATCCAGGAGGTCAATCACAATCAGAAAAAAAAGGAAAAAAAGATGTTTGTTTTCAAATACATATGATGATTACAAGCTTGAGCACACCAAGAATACCCCTAATCTACAAATATCCTTTGACATTTTATTTCCCAAGCTCCTTATTCTCTATCTTCCTCTCCTACTTCTCACTTCTTCTGTATTTAGGTCAACATATAGACAAGATGGCCTTAGTTAAGAATGGTACTAGGAAAAAAAACACTTAAGTTAACTTACTCTCCTAAATATATAGGGGGGAAAACATAATAAAAAGTAAGAAGAAAGTCTGATTTTAGAATTCTTTACTCATGATTTATCGTGATAATTAAATTTCTAACAAGGTATTTCATTAATAAAATTTAAGTTATAGTTCCAACTATATGATTTAAAATATGAATGTAGAATTGCTTTTGTTGGTTATAATGCCAAACTCATGACAAAACAAATAAATTCTTAATGTCATTTTTATAACACAATAATAATTGTACAAAAATCTTAAGAGAGGACTTCATAAATTCACAAAAGTGCTTCTAATAATTCTCATATTCAAATCATTTTATTTTAAAACTTTTTTAGAGATTGTGTTAGAAAAAAATGAATATAACTAACTTGGCAATAGTGATGTATTTAATATTGTCATAGAAGATGACAGGGTTTCTGAATCTATAATTCATATATACCTAGCATTTAAATGATAAATGAAAGGTGGCATTTATTTCCAATCTGTATTAAAAATATAACAGAAAAACAAAGAAATACACCTGAATTGTGTAGTTCTAGCAATGCTAGTACTTACATCAATATTGACAGGTTCGATTGTGTTTATATGAACATTGGGAGCTGAAGAGGACCGGTCTCGCTGCCCAAACTGATTTCGATGATCTTCATCTGCTGGTCGAAAGGGCTGTGGAATTGGAATGGATTTTGAAGGAGATGGACTGGTGAGGATTTGGGGCCTGAAAAAATCAAGTCATTGGAAAGTAAGATTTGGAGCAACTGTATAAATAATAACTTACAATAAAAGTTATAAGATCTATATATTTAATATAATCTTTAAATAATTTAAATTCCACTAGTAATGGTTTAAAAAAGCACTAGTTTAAAAAACTAACTACAACTAATACTGCTAAAGCTTTGCTCAAAAAGCAAACTTCCCAGGGACTATCAATGATGTAAGAACAATGATTCTGATCCAGAAAACTTCAGAGGAATCTGTAAATGGTAGCTCTTATCCTTTAAAGTTATACATAGAAGTAAAATGCTCCAAGCAGAGACTAACTGAATAAAATATGCTGTGTTTATATACTATTTCTCATAATCTGAAGTTACTCAAATGAAAAATTTAAGGAAATACTTAAGAAGTTACAAAGTTTCAAGAATATACCTGCATGTTTCAGGACCCCAAAGACATAACTGCTGCTTAATACCAGTGTTGAACGAAATTTCTACAATATCATAATAAAGATCATTTCTAAAATTTCAGAAGGTAATATGAATAGTACCAATTATATTTCATATTCAAAATGGTTTTTCAAGTTTAACTATTAACATCAGAGACAAAAAAGTCATGTAGTATTAAACACTGAAGCAAATATTAAAACAAAAAAATTTGGATGTGTGGTTTGGAGGTGCACAGGGAAGACTGGTGTCAGCTGTCTACCTTTTTTTTTTTTTTTTTGAGACAAAGTCTTTTTTCATTGAATCCAGAACCTACAATTGGTTAGACTGGTTGGTCAACAACCCCCTGCAAATCTTCCTGTCTCTGTCTTCTTAGCACTGGGGTCACAGGTTTAGACAGCCACAGCCTGGCTTTCTATGTGGGCAATAGGAATCCAAACTCAAGTCCTCAAGCTTGCATGGCAGGCATTTTAGCTACTGAGCCCTCTTACCAGCCCTAAAATTATTTTGATTAAAATACTCTAGTAGGTTACAGAGTGACCTATTTTTTTTTCCTCTTTTGGCCATTGATAATAGAATCATGGCTGCTGGCCTAAAAGAGCCTGGCAGGAAGCACATGAGAATTTGAAACTAGAGTATAAATAGTTATAAAGATTCTCAGGAGTACGGAAGTGACTACTACTTGGGAGAGGATACAATGAAGCTCTGACTAAATTTCAACTGGACCATGGATGGTCCAACAAAGACCACACTCTTCACATACTGGTCACCATTTTATGCTCTATTATAAAAACTAACCAGCTTTATTTAAACATTATTAGACTAGAAAGACAATGTTAAAATAACAAAAAGATGGTCAACAAGGGGAATTAGAAAAGAATGATAAGAAAATAGAAAAGGAGGAGCCAGTGAAATCACTCAGTGGATAAAAAGTGCTTGTTACCAAGCCTAATGACACGAATTGATCCCTGGGACCTATAACGTGGAAGGAGACCTAATTCCTCACAGCTGTCTTCTGACTTTCACACATGGCCTCAGCGTGCGCATATACACCCACACATATTAATCTAATACATTTTTAAGAAAAAAGTAGGGCTGGAGAGATGGCTCAGAGGTTAAGAGTAAAGGCTATTCTTCCAGAGGTTCTGAGTTCAGTTCCCAGCAACTACATATTGGCTTACAACCATCTATATGAGATATGATGCCCTTTCTGGCCTAAACACTGTATACCTAACAAATAAATCTGCCACAAACCCTTTTAAAATTAAAAATTAAAATTAAACAGAATTCTACACTCTTTAGAAAACTACTAATAGTTTAGATTTCAGTTTTAGGTTAGACTATGTAAAATTTTTGAAGCAAAGTGACTGTTTCTGTTTACTGATATACAAAAAGGAAGTAATCTGTTACATGTATTCAAAACTGAGCAATATATTAACTTTTCAAAATTCCTTGTTATACCCATACTTGTTTCAGGACTATTATAATTAATTTTTTTCATATGATGTCTACCCTTGATTGTCAACTTGACTGTATCTGTAATTAACTAAAACCCAAGCATCTGGACATACCTGTGTGGAATTGTTTTCTTAATTAAACTATTTGAAGTATGAAGATCCACTTTTAATCTGGATCTTTGAGGTAGGAAGATCCACCTTTAATCTGGGCCACACCTTCTGCTGCCAGCCTATATAACAGGACACAGAAGGAGGAGGCCTGCTTGCTCTTTGACTGCTTGCTTGCTCCTGCCCATTAGTAAGTATATTCCTTCACTGGCATTAGAACCTACTTCTTCAGGATTCAGAAGTCATATATTGAAGACCAGCTGAGACATCTAGACTGAACAACCACTTGATTGTTGGACCTTCCATGAGTAGACAGCCAATGTTGGACTAGCTGGACCACAGCCTGTAAAGGCATTCTAATACACACACACACACACACACACACACACACACACACACGTTAAATTCCATCTATATAAACATATCTACATACACACACACACATACACAGAGTTCATTTTATAAGTTCTGTTCCCCTAGAGAACCCAAATACATTTGGTTTCTACCTTTACAAAAGTAATTTTACACACTAACATAAAAGCATTATGAAATTAACTTGTAGAGAAGTTTGCAGAATCCATTTCACTCTAGTTAAGACAAAAACACATGTGGCAGAGGCAATTTTAAAACAGCATTCCTTTACTGAAAGACAAACTCTTTTGTTACCATTATGACCCATTCAGAGAGGACAAGCTAATATAACGATATTCTACAACTCTGATCACAAAACTGGGATCTGCCATTAGAAAAGCATCACAGATCTATAGACTCTGTTTGGAGAAATTGCCATAGTCAAGAGATTAATCAAAATCCCAAACAACATTATTTTGTTTCAATTGTCTACAAAAACATACAACTAATAATAGACCCAACAGATATAACTGTTACAATCTGATTAAATTACATAGTGGTTGTATTTACAAGTGACATAAAAAGATAATATACTATTTAAATAGAATTCTGTTTTATATTTAAAACTTATAATTATTGCATGTGTATTCGCAGGTGACCACAGGCCATGGTGCACACACACAGGCAAGAGGAATTTTTTTTTGCCAATTCTCTTCCTACTTTTGAGGCAAGATCTCCTGTTATTAGTTCTGTGTTGTGTAGACTTCTGCTGATGTTCTTGCTTCTATCTCCATTCTGCTGTAAGAGCGCTGGGAATACCACCATATTTGGACTTTGTCAATTTTACATTGTCATGCTTTTATGGCAAGTACTTTTACCTATTGAGGAGTCATCTTACCTCACATAAATCCCCAACACTCCTCCCCCCCCCTCTGTGATACTGTATGCATGCCAGAACCCAAAAGAGGCCATTAGGTGGCTTTATTGCTCTCTGCCTTATTTTTTGATTTAGAACTTGAACCCTTTCAACTAGATTGCAAGCCATCCAGTCCCATCAATCCTCCTGTCTCTACCCCCTTTGCTGCTAGCATTGCAGGTGTGCATGGAACCGTGCGTGGGCTGTTATGACGGTAATAGGATCTGAATTCTGGTCTTCATTCTTGCACAGCTTAACTGCTGAGCTAACTCTCCAGCCTCCATCCCTACCTTTTTGAAAGATGGTCTCATATGTCTTAGGCTGACTAACACTTCCTGAAGATGATAATGAACTTCTGATTCTCCTCCTCCTATCCTCAAGTGCTGAGATTTTAGCAACAAGCATGTCTAGTATATGTGGTGCTGAGAATAAAATTCAAGGCTTCATACGTACATGTTAGGCAAAGGCTCTACTGACTGAGCTACATACCTATTCTCTAATTTCTTTTAGAGGCTAGGACTTGCTCTAGCCTAGGCTGACCTCAAATTCATGGTAATCCTCCTGCCTCAGCCTCCCAAGTACTGATATTATAGTAATGAGCCATTACTCTTGGAAATATAATTTATTTTGATATTTTTTTTGACCTGTGAGACCTTAGGAAGGGTAGCTTCAAAAACCTATACTGCAGTATAGTGGGATATTATTTGTGTTTTAATAAATAAAGCTTGCCTGAAGATTAGCCACACTAGTCAGTCATACAAGCCAGGTGGTGGTGGTACATGCCATTAATCCCAGAACTGGGGAAAAATATAAAATGGAGGAGATAGGGCTCACTCTCAGTCTCAATCTGAGAATTTGTGGAGGCAGGATCACCCATTTTTGGTCTGAGGTAGAAGTAAGAGCCAGTGGCTGGCTGCTTTGCTTTTCTCATCTTCAGGTTGAACCTCAATATCTGTCTCTGGGTTTTTATTATTTCATGTTACAATTGGTGCCCAATGTTTGGCGTATGAATTCATAAAAAAGCTTTTTGCCTGTGGCTTTACAGCCATTAGCATAGGCCAGAGCTACACACAACTGGAGTCACTGCCCTACTGACTAGGTTTTTTTTTCCCCCCTCTCTCCTGGCATGTTCTCCATGAACCCCTTTATCGGGCTGTAACCAAATTAGGTAAATGCCTTGAAAACTAGTCAGGCATTTACTGATCTACAAAGTAGCAATAAGCCACACATCTTCAAAAAGATCATAGGCAGATTTGGAAAGATAATTAGAAATTATTAAAGGGAAGAATTAGTTAAAAGGTTTTTTTTTAAAACTACATTAAAAATGGGAAAAACCATTATAATGGGGGGATTTGGGTCTCTGTATAATATGTCTGCTAGACAGTTTGAAAATGAAATGATTAAATGAGGATAACTAATTTAGATGGGATTTATATAATATCAGTTGTAAACATTATCAGCATTATCATTTTTGTTGTATAACTAAAAAAGTTGGTTAATCTGAGGGCTAAGATACAGGCCTTAGAAAAACTTAACAAAACACATCACAGAGATATTCAAGTACAGGCAGGAATTTAATGGGGGAACAAGTTCAGTGTTGCATTATAAGAATAGAGAGGAACAATGGAGTAAAGCTAGGGGTATGGAAATCCCCAAAATCAAATTCTTAGAAAAGGAAATTATGCTACTATAGAAAGACAATCTGTATATGACTACACCCTAGATTTATGCCACACAGCAGCTTTAAATGTTTGGGACAAGAACTGGAGAAATAGGAAAAAAACCTGAGTTATAGTTACTAAAGTTATAAAGGGCCCAAACAAAACCTTCATGGAGTTCTTAGAAAGATTGACATTAGCAGTAAAGAGAATGATACCAAACTCAGAAGCTAAACTAATAATAATTGAATCTCTGGCTTTTGAAAATGCTAATTCTCAAAGCAAATGGATAATTAGGCCATTAATAGCAAGATAGCCCCTTTTAGGAATGGATTCAAGATACAATTAACATTGACTCTCATGACCATGATGATACTTGGATAGGAGAGGCAATTTCCAGAGGTTTGCAGAAAATCTGAACTGGTCAAGTGTTACAATTGTGGCATCCAAGGTCACCTTAAAAAGGATTGTAGACAAGGCATTCCTAGAAACATGTTTTTGGTAAGCATTCATAACGCCCTTCCCTTCTGGATTATGCAGGTGTGGTAAGACAGGCACTGGACTAATGAAAGTAGATCAAGAAGGGAAGAAGGGATATCCAAGGTAATCAGTTCAGGGAAACTCCATGAGGGGCCTCTTGCAGGCCCCTGTGCCAAATCCAGTTTCCTACTATCTAGAGGAAACTCCTTCCAGAGCAATTAAAGACCAGACAAACCTCCAGCTTCTATCTCAGTTCTTTCATCTGAAGTTTCTTTGGTCTTGAGGATCCCCTCTCCAGGAACCTTAGCTGACTTTGTAGGAGCAGGCTCCTGCAGATATTAATGGTCATACAGAGTACTAAGTAATTCTAGAAACAGTTTCATCTACCTTCCTTTACATGATTTCAGGTTTGAGTCTCTAGTTTTCTGCAGTGACCTTTGAAGTCTCCATAGGAGGATAAGGCCCTACAAATTCATCAAAGACTATGATAACATCACTAAGCTAAAAAACATCACATAAAGATCAGCCTTCATCTAAAAACTGCTCAGAACAATTTTGAGGTGACTAGCTAAGATGATCCAGCCAAATTACTGTAGCCAAAACTTGAGATAAGTCCTGCACTTTTCCATTACATAGAAACTGGACAACAAATGATACGGCTACTTCTCCTAAGACTTGACAATTAACTCCAATTTTTCTTTCCAGGAACCCCTAAAGGTTCCAGACAGCAGGAAGTAAATTTAAGGATGACGCCCACATTTCCAAGAGGTGGGGTGGGTGGTTTTTGGTTGTTTAATGGGTTATGTATATTTCTCACTGTTTAGGGGGTTGGTTACAAGTTGTTATTGGTAATGTTCAGGAAAAAACATAAATGTAGATTCAAGGGTCTTGTTTTGAAAAGAGAAAAGGAGGATATAGATATGATAAGATGAAAGGGTAGATTATTGACTCTATTCTGAAAAGAAAAACAGGAGGATATAGATATAAGATAAAAAGGTAGATTGTTGAATCTACCTTTAAAATGCAACTACTAGTTTTAAATGCTTTACATTGGATTGGATTTTGTATATCATATACAAATTTTGTATATTGACACAATTTTGAGATTAATTTTGTTAGAACATACTATATATACATTTCTACAGTTCAAGGTTTCAAGGTATTGTACCTATACAACTCATTTAACAATGTAATGCAAATTTCTAGTCCTTGAAAATTATTAATACCAACTAAGGATAATAAGGAAATACAGGTTACTAATTAATCACCTAGTATAATCAAACTTGTAGGTATGTTTTCAAGGTCAAACAAAGATATATTTTAGGTAACCAGGTCATCTTCAAACACTTCAGAGATCTACAGAATATGGCATTTAAGATGTTCTAATAACATAAGCTTTTTTTTTAAATGACCATGAGACATGTTTGCTCCTGGTAGCACCAATCTACTTCAGAGAAGATAATGGAAATTGAAGAAACTCCACATGCAGTTTTCTTTCTTTGTGGCAAAGTAAGTCACTGGGCAAGAAAATGCCCTTGCCTTTACTGCTGACAGTATGTTGTTGTAATTGGACAAGCAGGAACAAAAAAGACTGACAAACATTGTCTAGACAAGGAGGGACAGCCTTTCAGAATATCCTGCTTCACAGAAAAGTCTGTTGAACATGCTAGGTCTGCAGGCTGAAGATGGATGCCCCACCATTGCAGAGAAACTTTGTGTGACTGTCCAGGCAGTCAGCTGTTTCTGTTATTTCTCACATTTTTTGGAAGTTGCTTGCGTGCACTTCCTGCTTACTCAGCTAATATTATTTCCTTCTTGGGGCTCTGAGGGAGGTGAAGACTAGATAGTTAATAGTTTTCCTTGCTTTCCTTGCTTGATGCAGAAAACAACTTATGATAGAAAATAAACTATGTACAAGACTTTGGACTCACCAAGATAGGATAGATATGGAGTCTTTTCTCTGAATTTGTCAAATGCAAATGGAATAGACATTGCTGATGTATTTACTGCCTGTATATACTGTATATAGTCATTGTACTTATTGTATATAGTTTTTCTTATGTTTTAGCCTTCTTACTTTAGACAAAAAAAGGGAAATTAGTGGTACAGTATTTGTGTGTTAATAAATAAAGCTAACCTGAAGATCAGTGCAAAGCAGCCACAGTAGTCAGCCATATAGGCTGTTTTGGTTTTCAAGGTAATAATTTACTGTGTAGATGAGGCCAGCCTCCAACTCACAGAGATCTGCCTGCTTTTGCCTCATCAGTGCCAAGATTAAAGGCATAACCACCATACTATGTTTTTAATCCCATTCTGAACAAAATGCATGTAAACGCTTGAATATTATGATAAAATACATTATTGGGTGAAAATATCCATTTTTTTAAAGATTTATTTATTTATTATGTACACAGTGTTCAGCCTCCATGCCTGCAGGCCAGAAGAGGGCACCATATCTCATTACAGATAGTTGTGAGCCACCATGTAGTTGCTGGGAATTGAACTCAAGACCTCTGGAAGAGCAGTCAGTGCTCTTAAACTCTGAGCCATCTCTCCAGCCTCAAATATCCATAATTTAACAGTTCTAGTGTTGAAAAGGTTTACAATTACCCAAAAGATCCAAAGGAAGGCAGTTCAAATAGCATGTCATTAAACAGTAGGAAGCAAATCATACCCAGTAGAGTCTGAAGGGGGTGCGGAAGGGGATCCAGATGTAAGAGTAGTCTCTGCTAAGGAGGCCTCCTCCTGTGGTACTGGGTGATGCTCAAAGAACTTGGAGACAAACAGCAAACTGTGAGGCAAAAACAAAACAAAACAAAACAAACCTAACTTGTGCAAAACCCAGAAGCTTCAATACACGAGAACACAGAGGTAATGGAAAAATGTGAGATCAAGTTTTACTTGTGCAAACAACTGTTAAAATTCAATTAATTAAGTATTTTTTCTAAAGATTTTTTTAAAAAAAATTACATTGTACTTTCTAGGGTAGCTCATATCTAAAACTAATTGTTCTTTTCTATAACTGACCAACTGTCAATTTCTATATATTACAGGGGGAAATCATACTGTGTGGTTTAAAGACTAAAAGAAAATATCTAGTGGTAAAATTAGATTACCCTTTTTGGTTTTTTGTATGTTTGTTTTCTGAGATGGATTCATTGTGTAGCCCTGGAACTCACTGTGTAGATCAAACTGGCCTTGAACTTACAGAGATTCATCTGCATCTGCCTACTGAGTAGCTAAGTTGGATACATCATTAAAATTTACTTAAAAGTCAGGTTCTATTTCAGCAGCAACAAAAGGAATTATAGAACAGATTACAATAGACTACATCTAGTCTATTAGACATACTATAAAGTAAAAAGGAATTTTAGAAAGAAACAAATGTACATAATTATTCCTTTAAAGAAAGGGAAAAGGGCTAGACGTGAAACAGACATGGCTGAGGTGAAGAATATTAATGTAACTGTTAAAATGGACCACAGAATCAGACTCATTGTTAAAAAATGCAACAGTCAACTTAACTGAAACACTATTCTATATCCACCCCAAACTATATAAAAGTGATTTCTCCTCCCCCCACCACCTTTTTTTGTTTTTTTCGAGACAGGGTTTCTCTAACATCCCTAGCTATCCTGGAGCTAGCTCTTGTAGACCAGCTTCATCTCTACCTCACAGAGATCTGCCTGCCTCTGCCTCCTGAGTGCTGAGATTAAAGGCGTGCGCCACCACCGCCTGGCTAAAAAGGGTTTCTAAAGACTTAAGAGAGCATGATATGTAGACTTCATGTGCAGCAGATCCAGTATTCTTGTATTTGGGAGAGGAGAGTCACCTGCACTACTTTCTGATCAGACTTTAAACATCCTGTAACAAATGCAATGGGCAAACACCCCTCACTGACTTTCAAGGTATACTAGTTTCACATTATGAAAATTTAACTATAAAGTAGTAGCAAAGAGGTTCTTTGTGGATTACTTACTCAAGTTGGTCATAATTAACACACATCAGTGGAACCTCTGTACTACAACGCTGGTGAAACTTATAGCCACATGTTTGACAGCGGAAACCCTGGAAAAGCAGCTTTCGACAAAAGTCACAAAATGCTAAGGTGAAAAAAGTTTTCCGTACCTGCAAAGTGAAAAATCATAAAAGGTGTTAAATACTTGCAATGCACCCTCTTACTCAAAATAACAATTTTTAAATAATTTATATCATAAAAATTGTATACCAGAATATAATGTTAAAAACCAGGGATCTGAAATACTATTTTATCCTTAGATCCAACTTAAAACTCAGAAATCAAGACAATACAACAAATAAAAGAATTGAGCCTCCTGGTGTGTTATCCCTCTAAGGTCAACAAGCAACATTTAAAGGAACTCATGCATGAAATTCTCAAAAAAATTTAAAAATTGAATTAAAAAGAATAAATGAGCTCAAGCTTAACCACATAAAAAAAAGTAAAAAGAGGAATACAAACCAAAAAGGTATCATTTAATTACCACATAAAGGGGGAAGGTAAAAAAAAATAGCTGCTAGTGTTAATAGTCTAAGAAACAAAGATATACTTATTTAAACTTTCACAGTTAACAAACAGAACAACAACAAAATGGAAGAGAGGAGAAAGAGAGGGTTATAATGCTGCAAATGAGCTAATCCTAATAGAATCAGCAACCAGCATATGGTAAAGTTGACAAAGCAAGAAATCGTGGCTAAAAGATATTTAGTAACATAAAAACAATTGCCCAAGAGCTCAAAACAGAAACTATTAAAAATCATCAGTGGCTCCATGAAATCTACACTGTAATTTTATTAAGGGGATTATTTTATCTGACCTCAGAATTATGAACTGAATTGTTTGTAATAAGGAGATATTATAGTTGAATTCAGCAACTTTTAATTTAAAATTTAGCTCTGAGATTTCAATAGAAAGAAAGGAAACTTCTCCCCTCAACTTGAACATATTTTTTTAAGACACCTCTGGAATAATGTCTGATGTGGACTTATTTTTAGTCTATGCTTTCAGATGAACTTCTTCATGTAGCAAACTAAATAAATGTTCAAAAATCTTGAAAAATAACCAGTGACTTTTAATGTTCACCAGGGATCAAAGAAACTGCACTATATTAAGGGGATTTTTTTCTTCCTAAAGGGAGAAATTATATAAAGTATATATGTGCTATATAGTAAACAGAAAAATATGTAACAAAAAATCTCTTAACAATAGTTATTTCAGAATGTTGATAGTAAGGAAGACTTTATTCTTTGTTGTATAATTTCAATCATCTTGGTTCGTTTTTTAAAGCCACAATCAATAAGTAATAAATTAATTTTATATCACGATCCAGTATATATGAATCTATAACAGTACTTACCTCAAACATAACTCAGGATTTTTATATACTTTATTATATATAATGATACAGTTCATGATACATTTTATTTTAACACCAAATTACTTTTCTTTCTGTTAAATTGGTTTTGGTGACAGAAGTTGGTCTTGAACTTTCAGCCAGCCTCTTGCTTCTGCCTCCCAAGTACCAGGATTCCAGGTATGGAAAATCACATCTGCTATGAAACTTTATTTTCCTTTTTGAGACAGGGACTTACTATGTGGACCAGGCTGTCCCTGAATTCCCAGTGGTCTACCTGTCTTAGCCTCCCAGTGCTAGGATTAAGGGTGTGTGCCACCAGACCCAGCTCAAAACGCTTTTAAAAAATTTATTTAATGAACAGTTAAAAAAAAATATAGACACATAATCCACTCTGGCCTTTCAAAAACCTTTATATAGTGAGGTCTGTTTCCTTGTCACCTGAGAAAGCATGTGAAAAAAGCAAAAGTTTGTTTCTAGTTTTCCTCCTTTTCCATTTGTCTGTGATTATACAGAAGTGAAAAATACCTCCTATGGAAGAATGGATGAAGAAAGTATGGAATGTATACATATTAGAGTACTACTCAGCAATAAAAAACAAGGACTTCTTGAATTTTGCATGCAAATGGATGGAAATAGAAAACACTATCCTGAGTGAGGTAAGCCAGACCCAAAAAGAGGAACATGGGATGTACTCACTCATATTTGGTTTCTAGCCATAAACCAAGGACATTGAGCCTTTAATTAGTGATCCTAGAGAAGCTAAATAAGGAGAACCCAAAGAAAAACATATAGGTATCCTCCTGAATATTAACCTTCAGCAAGCGATGAAAGGAGACAGACAGAGACCCACATTGGAGCACAGGACTGAAATCTCAAGGTCCAAATCAGGAGCAGAAGGAGAGAGAGCACGAGCAAGGAACTCAGGACCGCAAGGGGTGCACCCACACACTGAGACAATGGGGATGTTCTACTGGGAACTCACCAAGGCCAGCTGGCCTGGGGTCTGGAAAAGCCTGGGATAAAACCGGACTCTCTGAACATAGCGGACAATAAGGACTACTGAGAACTCAAGAACAATGGCAATGGGTTTCTGATCCTACTGCACGCACTGGCTTTGTGGGAACCTAGGCAGTTTGGATGCTCAACTTACTAGACCTGGATGGAGGTGGGGGTTCCTTGGACTTCCCACAGGACAGGGAACCCTGATTGCTTTTCGGGCTGAGGTGGGGGGACTTAATTGGGGGAGGGGGAGGGAAATGGGAGGCGGTGGCGGGGAAGAGACAGAAATCTTTAATAAATAAATAAATTAAAAAAATACCTCCTTTGATATTCATTTAGATAGCAAATAATTGCCAAACTAAGCATCTTTAGTACTGCTTACCGTTACTTCACACATACGTACAGGCACAAATCTGACCTTTAGCCAGCCATCTAAATTTTTACTCACTAACAGTCTGCTGTGTCATGAATTTCTAATATCCTTCATTTTTCATTTGCTTACCTAGTGCTTTCTTTCTGCTACTTATACATAGTTGTACTATGCATTATACTATTTATACTATGTTAATCTGGTTGATTTTATATACACATACATACATACTACACATACACACGTGTGTGTGTGTGTGTGTGTGTGTGTGTGTGTGTGTGTGTGTGTAATAAAGAGAGCAGAACATACAAAGGGGTAAAAACTAGTAGGTATGCATTTGAGTATGAATTTAAAGCAAACTACATGTCTGTAAAGATACTTTTGTGAATAAAGGTTGATCGAGAAAGGTCTATTATTCCTTCTGGGCCATTGTTTATGCTCAGTCTAGAATCTAAGCTCTTCTAAAGATGTATGGTAAATGGGAGGTGGTGATTAGGAGGCTGTTGCATGCTGGTAAGAAGCTTAAGCTAGGTTTTACAAAATTTGCAAAAAAAAAACCCCAAAATACAAAAAACCACAAGACAAAGTCTCAAGAAGAATTCAATACCAGTTCAACTACTCTAATTCCCCATCCTTTACCTTATCCTTCTGAAACGTATGTTGAGATACAGTCTAACCTGGTAAAAAGTATTTTATAAATATAAAAAATTATTTTTTATTAATAGAGGAAAGATACCAGATTTGATTTTTATAGGCTACTAGGCAATCATTATAAGAATAAAGCTAGGTGTACTCAAAAAGATTAACATTCAAGGCCTACTGATTAGGAAATTAAAAATGAGGACTATCATACAGCATGGACCCCAGTTTTCTTTTAAGAAAAAGAGAAGAATGGGAAGTAGTGAAGAGAAAAACAAGTAAGCTTTGGGCTGACCACCACGCATTTTTGTACACAGAAAACCATACAATTACCTTCTCATCTATACAAATGCTGACCTCCAGAAATTTTCACTTTACTAGATAGACTTTTACATTAGTGTGTTTTTTAATTACTTATTTTTATTTTATGTACATTGGTATTCTGCCTGCACGTTTATCTGTATGAAGATATCGGTCCCCTAGAAATGGAATTACAGATAGTTGTGAGCCGCATGTGGGTGCTGGGAGTTGAACTTGGGTCTTCTGTAAGAGCAGTCAATGTTCTAACCACTGAGCCATCTCTCCAGCCTCTAATTTTTGTTCAAGAGATATATTACAAATTATTAACTTACAAATAAAGAATAAAGAACAAGATAAAGCTATTTAAACACAAGATTTTCAAGAACAGAACTTAGGTACATTATTAATCTCAAAATTAGTTATCTCTATTTCATATTCCCTAAATTAAAAAAGTCAAAAGAAACTGAGCATTTTTGACAGCTCAAATATGAAAAGGTACATACAAAGTTGTGTGTTGTAAGTGGGACATTCTCCAGTACTTCTACATGCAATTCCTCTCCAGTAAGCCAGGAAATATCAGTGTCCCAGCCAATTGGTTTCTTCTCTCTGAAAAAGATGGAGACAAAACCATTCTTGATTTCTTTTTAAAGATTATTTATTTAATTTCATGTATAGGAGTGCTCTATCTGCACATACACCTTTATGTCAGAAGAGGGCATCAGATCCCACTACAGACAGTTGTGAGCCACCATGTGACTGCTGGGAATAGAATTCAGGACCTTTGGAACTGAATGAGCATGTGATCAGACCAGACTCTCTGAACGTGGCAGACATTGAGGGCTGACTGAGAAGCCAATGATAATGGCACTTGGTTTTGATTCTACTGCATGTACTGGCTTTTGGGAGCCTAGTCTGTTTGGATGAACACCTTCCTAAACCTGGATAGAGCGGGGAGGGCCTTGGACTTCCCACAGGGCAGGGCACCCTGACTTCTCTTAGGACTGGAGAGGGAGAGGGAGTGGGAGGGAAATGGGGAGAGGCGGAAATTTTTAATAAATAAATTTTAAAAAAAAAGATCAGCCAGCGTTATTAACTGCTGAGCCATCTCTCCAGCCTTTTCTTAATTATTGTATCCCAAAATATTTATAAATATCATGCTGAAGATATGAACATGGTTATGGAGGAGCTAATATTAAGGAAGCTAGGATCTCTGGTTTTATATTATTAGAAATTTAAGTGTTAATTTTTTTTTTTTTTTGAGACCGGATTTCTCTGTGGTTTTGAAGCCTGTCCTGGAACTAGTTCTTGTAGACCAGGCTGGTCTCGAACTCACAGAGATCCGCCTGCCTCTGCCTCCCGAATGCTGGGATTAAAGGCCTGAGCCACCACCACCCTTCCGTGTTAATTTTTAAATTTAACTCTAATAAGGTATTACTCTTAGACAAGATCAGTGTAAATATATTCACTCTTTTTTTTAAGTCAGTTCCAGAAAAACCTACAACAGTCAAAACCAGATTGTTCCTGGGGTTTAAAAAACAAACAAATGAAACAAAAAAAACAAACAAAACAAAAAACAACAACAACAAAAAGCCGGGTGGTGGTGGTGGTGCATGCCTTTAATCCCAGCACTTGGGAGGCAGTAACAAGAAGGTCTCTTTGAGTTTGCAGCCAGCCTTGTCTACAGGGCAAGTTCCAGGACAGCTGAGAACAGCTAAGGTTATACAGGAAAAGCCTGTTACAAAAAACCAAAATCAATCAAATGAAAAAGCTCCTATTTTCCCAACACACAGGTATGGTTTTATCTACCAATTCAGAGAAAAAGAGCATTCAAAGAACAACATGCCTCAAAATGTAGGTTCAAAACATAAACATCTTAGAACAATATTACTTTATGAAAAATGCTTCACTACAAAATATTCATTTTGGTAGACTCTAATGGAACTATGAACTGTACAAAGACACGTTATCTAAACTAATCATATTCTAAAGCAGTGCTTCTCAACCTTCCTAATGGTGCAACCCTTTAATACAGTTTCTCATGTTGTGGTGACCCCAATCATAAAATTATTTTCAATTTTACTTCATGACTGTAATTTTGTTACTGTTATGAATTGTAGTGTAAATATCTGTGTTTTCTGATGGTCTTAAGCAACCTCTGTAAAAGGGTCATTACACCTTCTAAAGGGGTTATGACCCATAGGTTGAGAACCACTGTTCTAATAGTTCACAAATTATAAAAATGATAAACTCTAAAAAAGACATTTGTGGTTACCACACAAATGACCAATGACCTTCAAGATTTCAAGACTGGTATTAGTACGATTTTTAAAGTTGATGTTCTAAATCTTTTAGTAAAAAATATTTCCTTCCTTCTTTCTTAACGTATAGGGATGTTTTGCCTGCATATAAGCCTGTGCACCTCATGCATGCCTGAGGAGATCATAAGAGGGTTTTAGATTCCTTGGAACTGGAGTTACAGTTGGCTGTGAGCTGTCAACCATGTGGGTGCTGGAAATTGAACCCAGGTCCTCTGGAAGAACAGCCAGTATTCTCACTGAGCCATCTCTCCAGTCCCTGAGGACTGGTTGATTTTCAATTCCCTGGATTTGGATAAAGACTACAAAACGAACTCAAAGCTCGATGTTTCATTTCTTTACAAAGAAAATCACACAACACATACAAACCATACCCATCCTGAATTCTGTAAACAGCACAGCACTCTGGGATAAGACCTCTCATCATCAGTGCTTTCTTTAGACTGTCACGGACTGTAACGCCACATCTTGCAGGTACCTATAACATAAATATGTGTAAGAGGTAAAGAGAAGGAGGTTTTCTTTCAAATAATATTCTTAAAACTTAGTCATTTACCTTATATCATTAAAATACTTTATGGACTCCTAGAGTGAAATACAGTATCATGCCTATAATCTTACTTATAATTCAAGGAAAATTATATCAAGTTATTATTATTTTACCAAATTAAGGCTGGGCATGGTGGTACATGATTTTAATCCCAACACTTGGGAGGCAGAGACAGCAGGATTTCTGTGAATTCAAGTCCAGCCTGGTTTACATATCGAGCTCCAGGGCACTCAGGACTACACAGACCCTGTCTCAAATAAAAATTAAAAATTAAAAAAAAGACTGGTAAGTATTTTATTAAATTACATGTACATATATATGAACAGAAAATATAATAGTATTTTCTACACTATATACACCAGTACAATGGTCCCGCCCTTGACAACACTTAAAGGTCAACACTCAAAAAAAAAAAAAATTGTTTTTGAGACAGTGACTGTTGTAGCCCAGGTCAGTCTGGAGCTCTAGATCTTCCTATGTCAGCTTCTCAACTGCTGTAAGCACAGGTGTATGCTACCATATCTAGCTGTAAAATCAATTTTAACCCATCGTGAAAGCTGGATAAGCCTTCAGTTGTATTAATGATCATTAAGAGATGCCTTACTACCACTATAAACAAAGCAGAAGATATGTGCCCTAGGATATATGCGGAGGCTGGAGAGGCACCTCAGCAGCTAATGTTTTTGCTGCTCAAACATGAGGACCTGAGTCTGGGTCCTCAGTACCCACTAATAAGCTGAGTGTGGCAGTACATCTGTAACTCCAGTGTGACCCTGGGGAAAGGGGCCTCACTGGTCAGCCAATCTAGTGGCAAGAGTGAGTTCTAGGTTCACAGAGAGATCCTGTCTCAAAAAACAAGATGAAAAGTTATAAGGACACCTCCCATTGATTTCTGGCCTCTACAAGCTCATGCACTAGCAGGCATACATACATGCACAGACACCATCATTGCCCACCCACCCAGAGACAGAAGACAGACAGACAGGCACACACACACACACAGACAGACAGATACTGATCTGATATTTGATGTTTAATTCTTTAGTGTCTCTATCTGGGCACTTGCCCTTCTCTAGAATCTCATATTACTGTTGTGGCTATCACTAACTTTTTCTGGCAACAGATGACATACATGTGTTAATCAGCTGCTAATGATAATAGCAGGTACAAGACTAAATTTATGACTTCCTAAACAATACCTGAGTTCTTTAAACTGAGACATGGACTTTGGTTGAGAGATGCTCCTGTTTTTACTGTAGTTAGGAGTGTGCCAACTGAATACATATTTCCTAGAACACTGAGAGCAGAGGACTAGGCAAAGGAAAACCATAGTTAATCCCACCACACAGCTCTTCCCATGTATCCCCATGTACCATCTACCCAGTCAAATCCGAGAAACTAACAAAAGGCAGCGAGAAAACAACGAGTAGCTCTCATTAGGAAAGTCAGAAGGAAAGGGTGTTTTAGGAGGTCTAAGATTAACTACTACAGTCACTTCAGTCACTTTAACTTACTTAGCAACTCCATAGTTTCTGAAAATTTTAGAATTTTTATGTTTAAGGTGGAGGTGGGGTTAGGGTTGCTAGTGGAATCAAACAGAACAGAAAGCGGCTGATTCAAATAGTATACCAAAGGGGAACGATCTAGAAAGATGAATTAGGTAGGCTCTATGTTTAGAAATAATAAGCACAGTTTAATGGAGTCACTGAAACTATGGCCAGGTGTGGTAGTGTGTACCTTTAACCCAAGTGCTTGGAAGGCAAAAGTAAGAGGGTCTATCTCTGTGAGCTCCAGGCTACCCAGGGTAACAGAATGAGGTCCTATTTTAAGTTTGTACGTCGAGCGCGTTATCATCATTTTAAGTATTCAGGAAGAAGTAACTAGGTTTACATAAGAAATCTTCATTATTTGTGGCAAATATATGTGTGCATTTGTCTACTCATTAGAAAATGTAAAAACCTTTATTGTTTTTATGGATATATGAAGATCACTGAAAAACCTGTCACCCAATTTATGTACTTTCCTAGCTAAGGTTGAACAAAGTGACAGTTTGCCTACACCTTTCTGCTTTCATAATATAAATCTGTGTGCAATTCAGTCTAGTGCTACATTTTCTAAACTTGTGCTTTCAGATAATTTCCCAGAATAATAGTACTGAAATGCTGTTTAAAGCCTAAGTCTAGTGAAGGCCGTAAAGAGTATGGCAGCGAAGGTGTTTGTGTGTGTATGTGTGTGTGTTGTGGGTATTTGTACACTGTGTGAAGAAGTATTTGCTTTGATTGGTGTAATAAAAGATGATAAAAGATGAGCGGCCAATAGCTAGGCAGGAGATATAGGTGGGATTTCCAGGGAAAGAAAGAAGAGGAGAATCTAGGCACACAGGAGACACAGCGAGGAAAAAGGAGGTGCAATATGGAAAAGAGGTAACACCATAGATTAATATAAATGGGTTAATTTAAGTTATAAAAGCTACTTGGGGCTAAGCCTAAGCTATGGGCCAACCTTATTATTTCATTAATAAGAAGTCTCCATGTCATTTTTTGGGAGCTGGCTAGCAGGACAGAGATTCAGTACATATGTGTGTTGGGGAAATTTACTTCAGGCCTCAGTCATAGGGATGTCAGCCATGAGTTCATGTTACTGAGCCAATAAGAATATATGTACTCATCTGAATACTTATTTGTCATAGGAAAATTCACACCTAAACAAAATAGTTCTGTTCAAATTTTATAATAAAAAATGAAATAATTATTAAGGGCCCATGAGACTTTATTACTTTTATGCTTAAACTCTTCTATAATATAAAGTTTTTTACAAAACTTTAAGGAGTCACCTTAAAATTTGGTTGGACATCAAAAATGTTATATGTTGAATTATCTGTGCTGGTACCTTGATAGTCGTAATTCTTTTTTTTTTTTCTTTTTTCTTATCAAGACAGGATTTCATGTAGTCCAGTCTGGCCTCAAACTTATTATGTACCCAAGAATTAGTCTACATTCCTGTCCTTCCTGCTTCCCAGCATTCTGGACTGCAGATGTTCATGGTAGGATCGGTAGGACAAAGGCAAAAATAAACTTGTACAGAATACATATGCAAACCAATATGTAGATTTGAACACAACTTTAAATTTATAGCTTGTGCTGGCTAGTTTTATGCCAACCTAACATAAGCTATAATCGTCCGACAGAAGGGACCCTCAACTGACAAAAAAAGACTTAGACAATAATACTAAACTGTAAGGGCTGCAGAGATGGCTTAGCGGTTTAGAGCACTCGCTGCTCTTGCAGAAGACTCAAGTTCAATTCCCAGCACCCACACAGTGACTCACAGCTGCCTGTAACACCTGGTCTTAGGGGATTTGATGTCCTCTTCTGACCCCACAAGGACCAGGCACACACATGATGAACAGACATACATGCAAAGTACAACATTCATCCACTTAAAGTATAATGCACTGCAGGTATAAGCCTGTAGCACATTTTCCAATTAGTGACTGATAAGGGAGGATGGACGGTGCTATCCCTGGGCTGGTGGTCCTGGGTTCTGTAAGAAAGCTGACTAAGCAAGGTGTGAGGAACAAGCCAGTAAGCAGCACCCCACCATGGCCTCTGCATCAGCTGTCTCCAGGTTCCTGCCCTGTTTGAGTTTCTGTCCTGACTTCCTTCAGTGATAAACAGCGATGTGGAAATTTAAGCCAAATAACTCTTTCCTCTCCAAGTTGTTTTTGGTCATCATGTTTCATCACAGCAATAGTAACCCTAACTAAGACATAGCTTTCTGATTTTATGATAATTAATCTTGATATTGAATCTTTTTCAGCTCTGTTAAACTAATCACAATGTTTTTTAAGGAAAACTGTGATATGCTATGCTTACAACATAGTCTTATTAGAGTAAGAAGAGCACCTCTCAAAAAGCTGGGCGGTAGTGGCGCACACCTTTAATCCCAGCATTCAGGAGGCAGAGGCAGGCAGATTTCTGTGAGTTCGAGGCCAGCCTGGTCCATAGGAGCTAGTTCCAGGACAGGCTCCAAAGCTACAGAGAAACACTGTCTTGTGAGAAAAGAAAGAAAAAGAAAGAGAGAGAGAGAGAGAGAGAGAGAGAAAGAGAGAGAGAGAGAGAAAGAAAGAAGAGCAACTCTCTCTACACCCCAAAATACTTCACAGAGTAAAGACAATGTTAGAATTAAAGTGCTTCCTGGGAAAATTGAATTTAACTTGTAAAGAACCAGGGTCAACAGAACGGATTTATGAAAGTGATATTTTTTCTAATAAATTGTGGTGATAATCAAAACAAAACAGATTAATCAGTTAAAAAAAAAACTTGTTAAGTTAAAACTTAAAACTTTGAGAAACCAATATTATTCTTCCTGCCTACAAAAAATGTACACCTTAGGTTTTTGTTTCACTGTGGTCAACAATACAGAGGGAAGATATTTCCTGGGGCTGTACCATTTATTCTAGTGAATAATATCCTTTAATTCTTAACCTACTACTTTAAGCCTACTTATTTATACTGGTGAGTGTAATGCGAATTCTAATTGGTCTTAATAAAAAGAACCCGGAGTCAGATATTTGGGGGTGGAAGCTGAAAGATCAGAGAAGCAGAGCAGTCAGCCACTAGCTCTTACCTCTATGAAACTCTCAGACTAAATGGGGTATCCTGTGTCTACAACTCCTCAGACTGAATGCCTTCAATTCCTGTTTCCTCCAGACTTATATTTCTCCCTTTGCCCAGCCATATCATTTCCTGTCTCCACCTCCCTAGTACTGGGATTAAAGGCACGTGACTCCCAAGTATTAGATTAAAGGTGTGAGCCACCACTACTTGTCTGTTTGTAATAACAGTAATAATAACAATAATGATGATAATAGATATCTACCAGAGAAAGGACATGCAAAAATGAAATGGCTGATGAAATTTTCTTAAATTAACAAATATAAATGCATATCTTGAAATCCGAATTTTGAATAAAATCCTGGACATACATATGGTACTATCCTACTTACCACTTAAAAAACAAAATACTAGCCGGGCGGTGGTGGCGCATGCCTTTAATCCCAGCACTTGGGAGGCAGAGGCAGGCGGATCTCTGTGAGTTCGAGACCAGCCTGGTCTACAGAGCTAGTTCCAGGACAGGCTCCAAAGCCACAGAGAAACCCTGTCTCGAAAATCAAAAAAAAAAAACAAAAAAACAAAAAACAAAACAAAACAAAAAAAACAAAATACTAACATAGATACATATGTAATAAACTGAGACTGATATTACCACATTTATCATAGGGGTTATTTTTAGTAGGAAATAGGATGTTCAACAGGAGAATGTGATTGATAAGGGAATATAATTTGTGTATGGAGAATATTAAGCAAATATTAATAATTTATTCATCATAGCTGACTAAGAGCTATGCAATATATGGTTCTCAATACTTTCCCAAGTATTTAGAACTTCCCAAATATCTAAAAAAGAAAAACTACACAACTATTGCTTTTCTTTTTTTGAGACAGACTCTCATGTGGTCCAGGATATAAACTTTGTGACTGGTATTCTATAATTCTTTAAATGTTTTATAGGACTTGCCTATAAAATAGATATTTATAATTTTTTTTTGTAAGTGGTTACAGATCAGAATAAGTCATTCCAAAGAATATCATTTTAGCAAGAGGATTGTTTTGAGTTAAAAAATTGAGACTCAACAGTGTGCTGGTTGGTTTCCTATCTGGGAAAGAAAATCTTAAATGAGAAAATGCCTTGAAATGAGGACATTTTCTTGATTAATGTTGGATATTGGGCAAAAGGTTCTGGATGGGATAAGAAAGCAGGCTGAGAAGTCATGGGAAGAAAGCAGGTAAACAGTGCTTCTCCATGGCCCCTGCTTCAGTTCCTACTCCAGATTCTTGCCTTGAGTTCCTACACTAAATTCTATCAACTGTGATGTAGAAGTATAAACCACATAAACTCTTTCCTTCTCTAATTGGCCATGCTCTTTATCATAGTAAAAAAAGGGTAACAAATTTAACAAATTTAAAGGCCAGCTTGGACTACACAGTGAGATTCTGTTTCAAAAACACCCAAAGGGCTGGGGAGAGATGGCTCAGTTAATAAAGTGTGTACCACATAAGCTTGATAACCTGAGCTGAATTTCGGGACTTTATGTAAGTTAGATGTGAGCCAGGAGTAGTGGAATACATCTTTGATTCCAACATTCAGGAAGCAGAGGCAGAAGGATCTCTGTGAGTTTGAGGTCAGTCTGGTCTACATAGCGAGTTCCAGAAAAGCCAAGGCTATGCACAGACCCTGTCTCAACCAAAAAACGTAAGTTGGATGTGGTGACATGTGCATATAATCCCATCACTGGGAAGGCAGGGAACAGTGGATTTTTAGGGCTCGCTGGCCAGCCAGTTTAATCCTACATGGTGAGTTTCAGACCAGTGAGAGATCCTATCTCTAAGTATCCTCAAAAAAACTATATATTCCTCAGTTGGTATGTGTGCGGCCTATCTGTATTAAGTATTGTGCTACTGAGATGGTTCAGAGGTTAAGAGCACTGGCTGCTCGTCCAGAGGCCCTGAGTTGAATTCCCAGCAACCACATGGTGGCTCACAACCATCTGTAATAATGAGATTGAAAGCCCTCTTCTGGTGTGCAGGTGTACATGTAGATAGAACACTCACATACATAAAATAAATTACTTAATTAATCTTAAAAAAAAGTTTTTTTTAAAAAAAGAATGGCTGGGTGTGGTGGCTCATGCCTTTAATCCCAGCACTTGGGAGGCAGTCAGGCAGATTTCTGTAAATTCAAGTATGGTGTATAGAGTGAGTTCCAAGGCAGTCAAGGCAGTTATAGGAAAACCCTTTCTCAAAAAAACAAAAAAAAATGACACAGGGTGGTGGCATACACCTTTACTTCCAGCACTCAGGAGGCAGAGGTGGGCGGATCTTTGTGGAGTTTGAGGCCAGCCTGGTCTACAAGAGCTAGTTCCAGGACAGGAACCAAAGCTACAGAGAAACCCTGTCTCGAAAAACCAAAACCAAACAAAACCAAAACAAAAAACAACCCTCCTAAAACCTAACAAACAAAACAAAAAACAAATAAACAAAAAGCCAAGAAAACATAACCCCCAAAAATGACATCTAGGCTTGGTATGCTGGGATATACTTGTTAGGATATAATCCTGACACTTGAGGAGAGCAGAGGTAGAAAGATATACAGGGTAGAAAGGAATATCATTTTGAGACCCCATGTTAAAAAAAAAAAAAAGAAGAAACTGACAACTATGTTTAAATACAGTACTTATGGCCAAGAGTACATTTAGAATTTTATATAAATGGAATTACAAAGTATGTATCCATTTTTAATCTGTCTTCTTTTCTATAGCACACTTTTCTTGAGATTTATCTATGTTGTATGATGGGAATACCAGCAAATTTTCTTTCTATCAAAATGATATTCTTTACACAGATATATCACAATTTTGTTTTTAAAATTCACATTTGTTTTTAGCTTTTTTTTACTTTTCAGACAGGGTCTCATTTTGTAGACCTAGCTAGCCTAGAACTTCACATATAGATCGGGTTGGTCTTGAGTTACATTGATTTACCTGCTTTTATGTCCCAATTGCTGGGATATAGGTATATACAGGGACTAGTTTAACAGTTTACCTGTTGATGGACATTTGGAATTATGAGAAACAGAACATCAAAGGAATCTAATGCTTTCTCTGCCCTCTGTGGGCAACACACACACACACACACACACACACACACACACACATCTTATTAGAAAAGCAACCATATACATTAAAAAAAATTACTGGCTTAAGTTACAGAAATGTTATTTACTAAGGCTGACAATATTTGCTTTACTTAAAGTCTTCAGATCATCTATAATAACTCAGCAGATTTTACTGCTTTAAATGTTTCTTACTGGTACACAGTTTCTATTGATGATACCTGGTTTTGTGGATTTTTTTGAGACAGGGTTTCTCTGTGTAGCCCTGGACATCCTGAAACTTGCTCTGTAGACCAGGCTGGCCTTGAACTCAGAGATCTGCCTGTTTCTGCCTCTTGAGTGCTGGGATTAAAGGCATGTGCCAGCCCCGCCTGACAATGATACTTGTCATAAATTTTAAAAAGTCATATAAATAAGAGGAGAAATATCAAGCACACTGAAAGTTAACTTCTGATAACTTAGAATGGAGATTACTTAGAGGAAGAAATCTTAGCTGATACAAGCTTAAATCATGAAATTCTCATCACCTTAAAAAAAAAAGGTTTATTCATTTTTATTTTATACTTTTGAGTATTTTGCCTGCCTGTCTAAAAGGGCGCTATATGTGTGCTTGGTTATTCTTGGAGGCCAGAAAAGGGCATTAAGTTCCCCCAAAATGGAATTACAGATGGTTGTGATTCAACATAAAAGTGCAGGGAACTGAACCCAGGTCCTTTGCAAGAGCAGCCAGTGCTCTTAACTACTGAGCCATCTCTCCAGTCTCCTAGCTGAATCTTAACTGCTACTTATATTTAAGTGCCATTGAAGTTGAAGTTTGATGGAATGCCAGGACATATACTTTTAATCCCAACACTTGAGAGGCAGAGACAAGCAGATCTCTGTTAACTGGATGTTGGTCTCATCCACATAGTGTGTTTTAGACCAGTCAAGGCTACATAATAAAACCATGTCTCAAGAGAGAAAGGGGAGAGGAGAGAGAAGAGAAACCAAATAAAATTTGAAAAGAAATTTGGTAACTATATATAGACTTTGGCACAAAACAATCTATGTCTTTTGTATCCTTGTTTGAAATGGATACTTCCATTTTCATGGCTCTAAATATGCAGTGATAGAATGTTCAACACAAAGAAAGAGTAAAAACATTAGAATAAACATCGACTCACCACTGTCCTCTGTTTGTTGGGCAGGAAGACTCTAACAATAGGTTTTTGTGGTGACTTGGGGTTGTTTCTTGATACATCGGTAGGAGTTTGAAAAACTGAAAGAGATGAAGGTAGCACTGAAAGGCTAGAGGAAGAGGAGGATGTAACGGTGTCCATTGACGCTGAGCTAGAAACAGAAAAATCAGTTCCATTCCCCAGGGACTCCAATAGCTGTTGTTCTCTTTGCTGGAGGGCATCTAGCTTGCTGGTGTACTCTTCATAGGCCTATAAAATAAAGGAGACTCACATTAGACCTAGAGTTTGCTCTGTCATTCACAAAAGATATAAAACCAGTCTTTGACTATAACTTCTTTATAATATAAAACAGGGTTTTAAGCTAAGGGCTTAAGTTATTACAAAATAAATACTGAAAATACTATAAATACTCTCACTTTTCAATGGAAAAAATGTTATAGGACATTAGTTTATTACATTTGGAAACTTGACCTACATACGCTGTAATTACATGCTCCTTAAATGTTAATTTTAAAAACAGTATTTCTCAATTTATTTTCCAAAATAAGTTTAGCATAAGATAAAATATGTATAAAACATTATACTGCATCAAGAATAATTTTATTTTCCAGAAAAGTTGCAGGCATATTAAGTTTTATAGACCTTGGCAACAAACAATCATTGCCATACTTATTTGAAATGAATGATTCCATTTGTATGACTCTGAATATGAAGTGATAATTGATAATATACGTGCATGTATGTGAGTGATGCGCGCACACACACACTCAGAGACAGAGAGAGGGAATGTAAAGGAAGCAGTGGCAGGCAGATCTCTGTGAATTCGAGGCCAGCCTGGTCTACAAGAGCTAGTTCCAGGACAGGCCCCAAAGCTACAAGAGAAACCCTCTCTCAAAAAACAAACAAAACAATTCAGGAATGAGTTACACAGCATCAGAATGCCAGATCACACCAATCTCAGTGTCAACAACAAGACTAGGTAGGGCTTAGATGACTTGTAGCTACTATCTTCTTTCTGAAATAACTGTAGTTATCAGTTAAAATAGTTTATTCTTTTTTTTTTTTTTTTTTTTTTTTGGTTTTTCGAGACAGGGTTTCTCTGTAGCTTTGGTGCCTGTCCTGGAACTAGCTCTTGTAGACCAAGAGACCAGGCTGGCCTCAAACTCCCAGAGATCCGCCTGCCTCTGCCTCCCGAGTGCTGGGATTAAAGGCGTGCGCCACCACCGCCCGGCTTATATTGCATTCTTTATATTTATTCTTTTTCTATTTTTCCCTGAATCTCAAAATCTCCTGACATTTAATTCATTTTGAAAATAAATCATGTTCAAATTTATTCTCAAGATCAAAGCTATCAAATGAACACTAGGCTATAGAAAGAGTTCAAAGCTAACCTATGCAACTTAGGTGAGATGCTGTCTCAAAGTTAAACATCAAAAGAGGAACACAGGCCCACCTGGGTTCTCTTGACCAGGTGGTGGGAGGAGGGATGCCCACAGGCCTACCTGGGTCTTCATGGCCCAAGCTGCCAGAAGACATCCCTGCAGCACCAGACAGGTAGGAGCCATTATAATGAACAAATACATAGTGGAGAAATGGGAGAGAAAGAGAAGTGGACTGGTTCATGTGCTATGGAAAGAGGCAGAATTGAAGAAGCTAAGGCAGTGATGAACAAAAGGAAGGAAGGAAGGAAGGAGAAAAAAGGAAGGAAGGAGAAAAAAGGAAGGAAGGAAAAAAGGAAGGAAGAAGACAAAATAGAGTAAAAAATCTGAATAGACATTTCTTAGAAGATACACAAGCAGTACATGAAAGATGTTCAAAACCATTTCTTACTAGTGAGTTATAAACCAAACCAAACAGAGATACTAATCCACACCTACAAGAGTGGTTACAATAAAAACCAAATGAGAAATAACAAGTGTTGATAAGGATGCAAAGAAACTGGAATAACAAACATTACCAATGGGAATGTAAAATAGTGTCAAAGCTTTGGAACACTATCTGGCAGTTCTTCAAACTGTAGGAATTATCACAAGACCTAATAATTCTATTCCTAGGCATACAGCCAAGAGAATTAAAACAAAACAAAATAACCCACAGAAAATCTATGATGTGAATGTCCATGGTGGAATAACTAAAAATATCCAGTAAGTTAAACAGCTGAATATTCATTAGTTGTTGAGCAGGTTAAAAAAACCCACATGGTAATTATTTACTAAAAAAATGAAATGAGGCACTAATTTATGCCACAGCATGGTTAAACTGTGAAAACATTATGTTAAGCAAAAGCATCAAGTCACAAAAAGCTGCTTACAAAATGTCTACAATATAGGTAAATCTGCAAAGACAAAAAGATCAGTTATTTCAAGGACTCGAGGGCACAGATGCTAAGGATAAAGAATTTCTTTTGAGGAATAATGAAAATGTTTTAGAGTTTATGGTAATACTTTACAAATCTATTGCAACTAAGTCATTAAATTTACCCTTTCCCCGTCCCTGTACTGATTATTGAACCCAGGGTGTCATGCATTCTAGGTAAATATCACTTAACTATTATCAATCCTTGATCTTAATTTTCTGATTTTGAAACAGGGTTGCTAGATTACTTGGACTAGCCTTGAAATTGCTTGCCTCAGCCTCTCAGGTACCTGGAATTAGAGGTGTGCAACACCATGACGTTATTAAAATTATTTTTACTGAATTTGATCTCATATTATCTAATAAAACTTTACTAACTGTCTATAGATATATACAATGAACTGATCTACATTCTGGTACTCTTTTCATTGCAGAAACTGATGACATGTGCCTTCAGTGTTTCCAGTTTGACATCTTAAGATGAAAAAGATTGCCACACATTTTAAGAATGTTATATTGATTGACTATTTTTGTTTGGATCTAAAATACCGCCCTCCCCCAAAGGCCACATGTTAAAGGTAGAACCTATAAGAGGCAGCCCTAGTATAAGAAAATATTATTAGGAACATTTCTTTTTTTTCTTTTTTTTGAGACAGGGTTTCAATATATGGTACTGTAGTCCTGTGGTATTGGCTGATCTGAAACTCACAGCTTGCCTCTGCCTACTGAGTATTAGTACTAGGTCCACCTTTGAAGAGAATACTGAATTCTGGCTCCTCCTTGCTTTTCTCTTTGCTTCTCAGCTAACATGAAGCAGTATCTTGTATCTGGCCTCCATACTCAGGTATAGAAATAAGTAGAAAAGTGTCTTAAAGCTAGCAAGATGGCTGAGCAGTTAAAGGCATATGCCACCAAGTCTGACAACCTAAATTCAATCCTTGGGCTCCACATGATGGAAAGAGAGAAAAGACTCCTTCAAATTGTCTTCTGATCTCCATGCACACACATGGCACATATTCATGCACAGACATTTGTGTGTGCACAAAGGCACATATAAAACAAAGAATTGCAAACAATTTTTAAAGCATTTAATACTATCTTTCCACAGAAAAGATATTCAAATTTATTAACTGACTACATTCAGGAAAATTAAAAAAACAGAAGAAATTGTGGAAAGAATTTTTCAAGGGCAAATACATTTGTTTCTTTCTTTAGGATTATGGTGGTTGACAAGTAAACCATATAGATCAACAAAAAAGATAAATTTCAAATTGTGTGAAGCTATGAAAGTGAAACTGAGTTGCATTGGAGATGACAAGATGTTAGAGATGCCAGAGCTGTGAGCTATCTGCCAAAGAGAGTCACATACAGGGAGTAGACTCAGCCCAAGAGAGAGAAATGCATGTTACAGGCAGCAAATCTGGTGGGGCTGAGGCGTTTAAGTCCTTTGAAACTCAAGTACCAGATATCAGACATAAGAGCTACAGAATTTTATACTGTTGGAATTTGGTTTTGCTTTGGTCCTGGATTTTTCTCACCATGCTTACATTCCACCCTTGTGGAATGGTAATCTAAATTTGTGCCATTATATATTGGAAGTATGTCATTTGCTTTTTGATTTTATAGGGGGGTTATAAGTAAGAGATGACCTAGAGTCTTAGAAGAGACTTTGGACTTGAAGTTGGATTAAATGAATTTTGCATTATGATATGGCCATAAGCCTATTTGGGGACTGAACGCAGTAGTTTGAATGAGAATGCCAGCCATACTCTCAGGCATAAAAAAGAATACAGAAAGAGGCCTGGCAAGACGATTCAGTGAATAAAGGTACTTGCTACCAAGCCTGACAATCTAAGTTTGATCCCCAGGACCAACATGGTTGGAAGGAGAGAACAATTCTTAAAAATTGTCTTTTGACTCATACACAGGAATTGATTAATGAAAAAACTAATTAATTACATTTTTAAAAAGAACCGCACTCAGTAACTAAAATACAAACAATCCAATTAAAAATTAGACAAAGGGTTTTCACAGACATTTCTCTAAAAAAGATGTCCAAATCAACAATAAACTATAAAAAGCTCTCAACATAATAATCATTAGGGAATGGTGGCGCATGCCTTTAAGCCTTTAATCCCAGCACTTGGGAGACAGAGGCAGGCGGATCTCTGTGAGTTTGAGGCCAGCCTGGTCTACAAATGGAGTTCCAGGACAGCCTCCAAAGCTGCAGAGAAACCCTGTCTCGAAAAACCAAAAAAAAAAAAAAAAATCATTAGGGAAATGCAAAGCAAAGCCATAACAGAATACTACTTTATATTCATTAGAATGGTTATTATTATCAAATCCGAAATAGAAAATATTCCGTGTTGGTAAGGATGTTGAGAGAGCAGAATCCTTATGCATTTATTGATGGTAAGAATGTCTTGAAAAACAAAAACAAAACAACAACAACAAAAAAGAATGTAAAGTGGTGTCACCTACCTTTAATCCCAGTACTCAAGAGGCAGAGGTGGGTGGGTCTCTGTGAGGCCAGCCTGGTTACAATGAGAGTTCTTTTTTTTTTTAAATTAAAAATTCCCCCCTCCCCCTCTCCCTCCCACTCCAGTCCAAAGAGCAGTCAGGGTTCCCTGCCTTGTGGGAAGTGCAAGGTCCTCCCCCCTCCATCCAGGTCTAGGAAGGTGAGCATCCAAACTGACTAGGCTCCCACAAACCCAGTACATGCAGTAGAATCAAAACCCAGTGCCATTTTCCTTGGCTTCTCAGTCAGCCCTCAAACAATGAGAGTTCTCTAGGACAGTTAGGACTGTCTCAAAAACAAACAAACAAACAAACAAACAAAAAACCCCAATGACAACAAAAGTATGAGAAATTCCTTTAAATAATTAAACAGAATCACTTTATGATCCTGCAATTCTACTTTGAGGTATAAACTCAAAGACATAAGGGCCAGTTAAGCCTAAGGACCTGGTTGGCTCAGGTTCAAGATTCCACTATAATATTAGTCCATGAGAACAATATCTATTTGTCATATACTAATAATATAATCCATTAAATTTTACTCTGATGTATCTTGAACATACAATTCAAATTTGTATGCCTAATTCTAAAAAGAAACCAATAAAATTAAATACATCTAATAAAATGTCCACAATAACACCAGAAAGAATGGAAAAGGAAATTAGAAATGTTTAGCCTAACTAAGAGTTGTCTGGTGGTGGAGAAACGGCAAAGACAACAGGATAGCAACAGAATAAGGCAGTGATCAGTATCACAGACTTATGAGTTAAATGTGCCTGCTTCTCCTTATTAATAGTATCACTTGAAATAAGTTACTTAACTTCTTGGTTTCACCTGTAAAATGAAAATAAAAGTAGGAGCTTGCTAAAAATAATTATAAGTAGTAATAAAAACATTTAAAATAGTACAGGGCACAGAATAAGAATAAACATAAATGTTTTTGCTTTTTACTAATCAATTTTCAAGTATTCAAATGTCTGAGGGGTATTGTGTGGCTGCAATCCATCACGACTGTAAATAGGCATGTTTATGGTTTTAAATGTGAGACAAACTGCTGCTTATGCTTTTAAGTTTAATAAACAAAAATAAACAGTTTCACTAAGGTTATACCTCCTTCTGATTCCCTTGCTCAGCCTCCTATACTATACAAGTAAAAGTACACTAATAGTATTTCAAGATACGAATTCTAGTCCTGGCATAAGCAGCAATGTGATCTGGAATAAGTCATATGAAGAAGTCAAAGAGAACAGTTTAGTTGGTGTTATCAAAGTTCCAAGACATGTTTTATTAACACAAACTTAACTTTCTCCCAAATAATGAAGACTTAAATTTGTTCTTTAAAAAGTAGATAGCTAAATTAGAAATTTTAGTTAGAAGCTGTTTAAAATATGCTTTAAAATCTCTTGTTTTTGAAGCCAAATGTTAACCTGATCTCTTCTGTTGTTAGTTTTGAGACAGAGTTTCACTGTGTAGTCTTGGCTATCCTAGAACTTGCTATATAGCCTAAGTTGGCCACAGATTCAGAGATCCATCTGCTTCTGCCTTCTAAATGCTGGAACTAAAAGGCATGTGGCACCATACCTGGCTCTTGTCTTTTACAATTTAGAGTTACCTATGTATGTGATTATAACTGAGCAAGATTTTATGGAGAAAGACAATGGGAAGTATGGCGAGCAGTGTTGATTGTAGAACCTGACCGCCTAGATTCCACAGTAGCTTGCTTGCTGAGGAAATGGACCGATTTTCAGAAGGAAACTAAGGACAAATCTTATCTGTGATTATATAGCATCTACTGTTTCACAGACTATGAACAATGATAACGACAGATTTATGACCTCACTGAAGGATGACACAAGTCCCAAGACACCATTAAGCAGTAAGACTGAACAATGTTGGGTCATTCCAATATTATAAATTGTATCTATGAAAAAGCAGAAACCAACAATGGGGAACTTATTCTGGAAAACATATTTTATAAAACTGCCCTACTTTCAAATATGATAACTCATTTTGCTGACTATCAAAATAGTGTGCTTTCTCTTTTTAATGATTCTTCTTTTAAATTTAGGCAATATTAAAGTCTATAGGGGACATCCCTCTCAGTTTTGACATTTTCCAAATAAAACTAACCTATGTAGATTGTAACAAGTGAAAGAAAACAAAACTATGAAACCAACAAAAAGAGCAAAGCTAATTCTTCCAATATGTCTCTAATTCTACTTTTTAAAACAACCAAACTACTATTATAAAACATTTTTATAAATTTTCCCTCAAAATTACTATAAAAAGACACTAAAAACTTACCTCCAAGTATATTGATGGTGGATTATGTTCCCCACCAAATTTGTCCAATAGGGCCTCTATATGTTCCTGTGTCAATTTAATCATTTGCTTGATATTCCACACCTAAAAAAGTAAGTAAATAAAGGAATTTAAATATCAATTAGCACACGAGTTAGAAATATTTAATGGAGAAAAATAGAACATAGTAACTGTCACTATTCTCAAGATTTTAGAGAGTTTAGAGTTTTATGATTATTAATGACTATCTTAACCCTTTTTTCTACACTAGTAATATATTCTCACATATGACAGATTCAAACAATACCTGCATAGTTAGAATAAACAATCAAAACTGGCCATTGCTATATTAGGTAAAGAAGTCAGAAACAGAAATACAAACACCATACTTTCTATACTGTGGAACCTATATTTAAAATTCTACACACATATATGTACATATACAAACAGAATAACTCACAAAAATCTATCATCTTCCCCTCAAATTGGGGCTGTCCAGAAAGCAAATGCTTCTTAAGGTTTGTTAGAGAGGTGGTTAATCTTCAGTGTGAGCTTGACTAGATTTTTATTTTTTTTATTTTTATAAAAGAATATATTGTGCACCATCACATTAGGTCTGGAGAATTTAGCCAAAATCAACTGTCTTACAATGTGCAAGCTGACTTGTTTGTTCTAAGATGAGAACAAATGAAAGGTCAGGGTACAAGGGGTCACTGAAATAGGGATTTCAGAATCACCTAGGAGACACACCTCTAGGAGTGTCTGTAAGGGCCTTTACAAAGAACTTTAATGAAGAAAGAAAGACCTACTCTGAATATGGGCTGTGTCATTCCATGAACTGAGGTTGAGGTCCCAAACAGAAAAGAAAAGAGAGAGCAAACTGAGCACTAGCATTCATTTCTCTCTTTGCTTCCTACAGATGCAAGGTTGACTCATGCTCCTGATGCCTTGTCTTCCTGTAACCACATCATCCCAATAATGGAGCCTTCTTTGAAAAACTATAAGCCAGAGAAAACTTACCTTCCTTAAGTTACTTTGATCCAGGATTTTGTCACATCAGTGAGGAAAATAAGGGAACATCAAGAGAATACTTTCATGTTCCCTTTTTACTCAAGGAAAGGACAAATACATAAAACCCAGGCAAATGTCGTCTATGTAGGCAATACTATTTTTTAGATACCTTCCACACCAATACATGCATTTTTATTTCTTCTCAATAGTCGTGCAAATATTCAATTAATGATTTAAAATCTTTTAATTACATTGATGCATGGCAAACTTCTATAAATGAACAAAGATTAAAATTAAAAATACAAATAAACTGGGCTGGTGAGATGGCTCAGTGGTTAAGAGCACTGACTGCTCTCCAGAGGACCCGGGTTCAATTCCCAGCACCCACATGGCAGCTCACAGCTGTCTGTAATTCCAGTTCCAGAGAATCTGACATTATTATACCAATGCACATGAAATAAAATTAAATAAACTTAAAAAAAATACAAATAAATGTTGCCATTGAAGGTTTGGTAGACACAGGTGCAGATGTAACAATAATTTTACCAGAATCTTGTCATCCAAATTGGCCTCTTCAGGAAGTAAATATTTGGCTTTTAGGGATTGGAACTTTATCTTAGGTAAAACAGAGTAAGAGATGGGCTAAATGCATAGGGCCAGAAGGACAGAGAGGAAAATTAAAGCCATATGGAGCTAACTTAGCAATGAAATTTGTTACAGCAATGGAATACTCAGATTAACATCCCCCTATAGTGGTATATTATTTGTGTTTTAATAAATAAAGCTTGGCTGAAGATCAGTGAAAAGCAGCCACACTAGTCAACCATACAGGCCAGGCATTGGAGGCACACACCTTTAATTCCAGGAGCCACACTAGTCAGTCGTACAGGCCAGGTGGTGGTGGTGCACACCTCTAATCCCAGCATTAGAGATGAATATAAAACGGAAGGAGACAGGTCTCACTCTCAGTCTCAAACTGAGAATTCATGGAGGCAAGATTGCCCATTTTCAGTTTGAGGTAGAGGTAAGAGTCAGCAGTTAGCTGCTTTGCTTTTCTGATTTTCAGGTTGAACCCCAATATCTGTCTCTGGATTTTTATTATCTCATGCTACAATTGGCACCCAACATTTAGGGCAAAAATTCACACAAAAAAGCCATTTGCCTGTGTAGCTTTACAGCCACCGTCATAGGCTGGAGTTACACATAGCTGGAGTCACTGCCCTAGTGGCAACATTTTTCTTTTTTCTCTCCTGGCGGGCTCTCCTTGAGCCCCCTTCTTGGGCTGCTGCCAAACTAGGTAGCTGCCTTGGAATCCAGTCAGGCTTTTACTGCTTTTTTGCAACAGCAATAAGCCTTAAATGCTCATCAACATTGTCAGCAGATTTGGTATGACATCTGGGACTTCATAAAGAGAGGAAATAGTTAAAAGAGAGAGTTCTGTTTTTTGTTTCTTTTCTTTTTTACCACATTAAGAAATGGGAAACACCATAACATTGCAGGGATTTGTGTCTCTGTATATGATGGACAGTTTGAAAATGGAATGATTAAATGAGGATAACTAATTTAGATGGGATTTATGTAATACAATTGTAAACATTATCAGCATTATCATTTCTGTTGTATCACTAAAAAAGTTGGTTAATCTGAGGGCTAAGATACAGGCCTTAGAAAAACTTAATAAAACAGATCACAGAGATATTCAAATCCAGACAGAGAAATTTAATGGAGAACCAATTTTAGCATTGCATTATAAGAATATAGAGGAACAGCCTAAGGTTTTCAAAGAACCAACCTCAATATCTCCATACAGGAATCGCCAAATCAGTAAGAGCAGAATGGGCTCCTGTGCCAATGTTAGGTTTAAGGAGATTCAAGGAAGCAATAGCCTCATATGTTTTGTAAAACAAATGTTACTCTCCTGGTTGGTTTGTAAAAGAATTATCCCTAATGACTGGATAGAGTTGGTTAAAGCTGTTTTAGAGCCTGGCCCATAATTAAAACTAGTTCAGAGAAGTGGTTAAAACTATTGAATAATGTGGTAAGGCTAGAGGTATGGAAATCTCACAAGATCAACTTCTTGGAGAATGAGACTATGCTACTGTAGAAATGCACTCTTTATATAATGGTGACATCCTGGCTTTATGCTGTGCATAAAACACCTAATGCCCCTTGTAAGAAACTATACTGCTCTGGATAATAAAACAGTTAGAGAAGAGAGAACAAAAGATTCAGGAGAAAAGATAAAGTGAGCATTTTGGCAAACTTTTATAAATAAAGACCAAAATTAATAATATGAATTTCACCAGAATCTTGGCATCCAAATTGGCCTCTTCAGGATGTAAATGTTCAGGTTTTAGAGATCTGAACTTTATCTTAAGTAAAGCAGAGCACGAGATGGATTGGATGTATAGGGCCAGAAGGACAGAGAGCAATATTAAAACAATATGTGGCTAACATAGCAATGAACTTGGGGCATGATTTGTTACAGCAATGGAATATTCAGCATAACATTCCCCCAATCTTAGAAACAAACCATAAATTAACATATGTTTCTGCTGCGGGACAATGGTCTTTTATCCTGTCACTTGTATTATTTTTAGTAACACTGATTAGACAGTATCCAAGCAGGAAGTATAGGTGGGGCGACCAGACAGGAAATAGAGGCAGAGTGAGGAGAACAGGAGAATGCTGGGAAGAGGAAAGAGTCAGTCTGAAGTCATCACCCAGACACACAGAAAGCAAGATGTGACTGCCTTGCCGAAAAATGTACCAAGCCACGTGGCTAACACAGACAAGAATTATGGGCTAATATAAGTTATAAGAGTTAATAAGAAGCCTACACTAATAGGCCAATTAGTTTATAGTTAATGTAGGCCTCTGTGTATTTATTTGGGACTAAATGGCTGCAGGACCAGGTGGGACAGAATCCTTGGTCAACAGGTTTCAGAGAAAAATATTAAAAGGTTTTATGAAGAAGAGTCACCGACCATTCAGGTTGTACAAGAACAGGCACAACAGGTGCTGATCTTCCAACGGCAGCCAACAGCCCTACCTTTGAAATGTTTGACAAACTTATATGAGTTGTACAATGGTCTTGAACAACAAAGAAACTAAGCTGGGTGGTGGTGGCACGTGCCTTTAATCCTAGCACTCGGGAGGCAGAGGCAGGTGGATCTCTTTAAGTTCAAGGTTCGAGGCTAGCCTGAGCTACAGAGTGAGTTCTAGGACAGTCTCCAAATCTACACAGAGAAACTCTGTATTGAAAAACAAAAATAAACAACAACAAAACAATAGAGAATCTGCAGGCTTTAGAACAGCTGGTACAGGAGGAACTAGATGCACAGCATACTGAAGAATCAACCAGTCCTTGGAATTCTCCTGTATTTGTTGTTAATAAGAAATCTGAAAAATAGAGAATGGTAATAGATCCAAGAGCTGTTAATAAGGTGATTCAGTCAATGGGCTCTCTACTGTCTGGAATTCCTTTGCCTTTCCTATTGCCTAAAGGTTGGCCTCTTATACTTACTGATTTTTTTCTTCAGTATACTTTTACAAGAAAAAGAAAAAATTGCCTTTACAATGCCTACTTATGATTCTCAGCCTATTAAAAGATATCAATGGATGATTCTCCCATAGAAAATGTTAAATATCCCCATCCTGTGCCAATATTTTATAAGTCAGCCATTGAAAATGGTATGTAAGTGATTTCCTCAATGTATAGTTCACCACTACATTTCCTATCAGATTCAAATGTAGATAATTTAGAAAAAAACGTTTGAAGAAAAAAAGAAAATTTTGCCTTGTTGGGGATTACAAAATTCTCCTGAAAAAATACAAAGAGGAGATTCTATTATTCATTTAGGCTATAAAATAGGTCTACAAAAAAAATTAGACCCCAAAAGTTGCAAAATAAAAGAGATCGATTGCAGGCTCTTTTTTTTGTTTTGAGATATATATATATATATATATATATATATATATATATATATATATATATATTGTTTGTTTGGTTTTTTTTGTTGTTGTTGTTTTTCGAGAGAGGGTTTCTCTGTGGCTTTGGAGCCTGTCCTGGAACTAGCTCTGTAGACCAGGCTGGTCTCGAACTCACAGAGATCCACCTGCCTCTGCCTCCTGAGTGCTGGGATTAAAGGCGTGCACCACCATCGCCCGCGTTGTTCTGATATTTATTGAGCTCTACATTTTTCTCTGCTCCCCTCCCTGCCTCTCTCCTCCCCACTTCAACCCTCCCCCAAGGTCCCCATGCTCCCAATTTACTCAGAAGATCTTGTCTTTTTCTACTTCCCATGCAGATTAGATCTATGTAAGTCTCTCTTAGTGTCCTCATTGTTGTCTAAGTTCTCTGGGATTGTAGTTTGTAGGTTGGTTTTCTTTGCTTTATGTTTAAGGACCACCTATGAGTGAGCACATGTGGTAATTTTCTTTCTGTGTCTGGGTTACCTCACTCAAAATAATGTTTTCTAGCTCCATCCATTTTCCTGCAAAATTCAAGATGTCATTACTTTTTCTGCTGCGTAGTACTCCATTGTGTGAATATACTACATTTTTCTTATCCTGTCTTCTGTGGAGGGACATTTAGGTTATTTCCAGGTTCTGACTATGACAAACAAAGCTGCTATGAACATAGTTGAGCAGATGTCCTTGTGGCATGATTGAGCATCCTTTGGATATATACCCAAAAGTGGTTATTACTGGGACTTGAGGAAGGTTGTTTCCTAATTTTCTGAGAAATCACCATACTGACATCCAAAGGTGTTGTACCAGCTTGCATTCCCACCAGCAATGCAGAAGTGTTCCCTCTAGCATAAATTGTCATCAGTGTTTTTGATCTTGGCCATTCTTACAGATGTAAGATAGAATCTCAGAGTTGTTTTGATTTGCATTTCTCTGATGACTAAGGATGTTGAACATGTTCTTAAGTGTCTTTCAGCCATTTTAGATTCTTCTGTTGAGAGTTCTCTGTTTAGGTCTGTACTCCATTTTTTTTTTATTGGATTATGTGATCTTTTGGTGTCCAATCTCTTGAGTTCTTTGTATATTTTGGAGATCAGACCTCTGTCTGATGTGGGGTTAGTGAAGATCTTTTCCCATTCTGTAGGCTATTGTTTTGACTTATTGACCGTGTCCTTTGCTTTACAGAAGCTTTTCAGTTTCAGGAGATCCCATTTATTAATTGTTTCTCTCAGTGTCTGGGATGCTGGGGTTATATTTAGGAAGTGGTTCCCTGTGCCAATGCATTCAAGTGTACTTCCCAGATTGCAGACTCTTAATGACTTCCAAAGATTGCTAGGAGACATTTCCCATCTACAGCACACTGTTGGGATAGGTCTTGATGACCTGATTAAGGTAAGCAAAACCTTAGATGTTGACAAGGACTTAAACAGTCCCAGGGAATTATCAGCTGAAATTGAGAAAGGAATGGCTTTGATTGAAGAAAAATTACAGAAGGCACATGCATGTCGTGTGGATCTGAATCTTAACTGCATTCTGGTCATATTACCTTCCAAACATTCCCCTACAGAAATTTTAATGCAAAGGAAAGATATTATCTTAGAATGGATCTAATCTCAGCAGTAGAGAGGAATATTAGATGGGAGGAGATAGGTCTCAGTCTCAAACTGAGGATTCATAGAGGCAGAATCACCCATTTTTGGTTTGAGGTAGAGGTAAAAGCCAGTGGCTGGCTGCTTTGCTTTTCTGATCTTCAGGTTGAACCCCAATATCGGTCTCTGGGTCTTTATTATTATTATCGGTCTCTGGGTCTTTATTATTCGTGCTACAATCTTCTTGTTCCCCAACTCATAAATTATTAATAACATTGCTAATTTCTACAATCTACAAATTTCAATGGTTTAATGGGCACAGACAATTTCTAAGTTAGGCAGATGCTTGAGACTTGCTGGTCAATCAGCCTAGTGTAATTGCAGAGCAACAAATCCCAGTCACAGACCTTGTCACAAAATACCAAGGCAGGACCAATGATATAGCTCAGTGAGTAAAATCACTTGTGGCTCAAGCCTAACATCTTACTCTCACGAGGAGGGTACAAGGTCCTTGGGCTCACGTATAGCATGAGGGAAACCAGTAACGTTAAATAAACATACAGGCTTTTCTCTTTAATGGAAGGGATTTATACCCATTTCTGCTCAGAAAGCTGGAAATGAATTTAGTTTATAAATAACTCAGTGATCTTTGCTACCTGTAGGGTCAGGCCTCACCTGAATGCCCCAGACTATTATTCTTTCCAGACTCCTGAGCATTGTTTCTGTCATTAGAACCCATTCTTAGGAAAGAGGTCACAGGTACTTTGAAAAGACATGTTCCTTGCAATAGGGTTTCAAAATAGTCACACCCTAAACTTTATTGTGCTAACTGTCACCAGAAAATGTTTTCCAAGTTGTATTGTGTTTAAGTATGTCTAAAATAAGAGTCAAACTCTAGGAGTTTAACCAACACTGACTTACTAAGTTGTGTTGAACTTGATTTCCTTCTTGCCTCACTTGGATTTTATTCTGCAGGGACCGCCAAACTCTCAATCTCTGGATCATACAGTGCAAAAAGTGAAACCACTTCTGAGAGTTGTCCTCTGACCGCCATGCACGAGGACTATGATACACGTTCAACTGTACTTATACACACGTGTCACACACACAAATAATAAAATTATTTTTTAAAAAGAACATGTGAAATGGCTCAACCGGTAAGAGCACTTTCCAACAAGCCTGACAATCTGACTTCAATTCCCAGTACTTTTATGGTGGAAAAAGAAAACTATGTTCTACAAATGTCCTCTGGTGATATTTTGTTTGAGTTTTAACAAATAATGCTTGCCCGAAAATCAGAGTGCAGAGGCCAGGCGGTGGTGGCACACACCTTTAATCCCAGGTTTTGGGAAACCGAATTAAATAGATCTCTGTGAGTTCAAGGCTCACCCTGGGCTATACCAGATTGATCCAGTATCAAAGAGAAACAAAGCCAGGCTGTGTTGGGCCACACCTTTAGTCCTAGCACCAGGGAGGTGGAAACGGGGAAGTGATGTGGCTGGGCAGAGAAGAATATTAAGGCCGAGAGAGATAGGAGCTCAGTCTGAGGCAGTTAGTCTCAGGATGCAGTCCGGCTGAGGATGCAGTTTGAAGAGGCAGCAGAGGACAGGATTGCTCCTTTCGGTCGGAGGATTTGGTATAGTCTCTCTAGTGGCTGACTGCACTGCTTCTCTGATCTCTCAGCTCTCACCCCCTAATATCTGACTCTGGGTTTTTTTTATTAAGAACAATTAGAATTAGTGCTCCATGATTCTTTGACCACCGCACACTCGGCATAACATGCTTATGCCACTCTCCACAACCACCATTATACACAATAGATAAGTGTAAGGTTAAAAAAGATTCTACAACTGGGGTGACGAGAATCATGACTGCGAGTCCATGAATACACAGCACTCACTTCGAAGAGTCTCCAATCAGACTCCCATTTTGAAAAGAGGCCTAGACTTACAGAACTGCAAAGAATTCTACTATATTCAACTTAGTCTTTTACTCACAAATACTACGAGCAACACTCAGAAGATACTGAAAATCCAACAAGTCAAAAAAAATTACAATAACTTTAAGACTCAACAATCTCCAACAAGTGGGGGGATAAGAAAAAGGCTTAAGTGGTGTAGAGTAAAAATGAATGCTTAGGGGTTTAATGTATTTTTTTTTTTTTTTTTTTTTTTAAATATTTATTTATTTGTTTATTATGTATACAATATTCTGTCTGTGTGCATACCTGCAGGCCAGAAGAGGGCACCAGACCCTATTGCAGATGGTTGTGAGCCACCATGTGGTTGCTGGGAATTGAACTCAGGACCTTTGGAAGAGCAGGCAATGCTCTTAACCTCTGAGCCATCTCTCCAGCCCGGTTTAATGTATTTTTAAAATAATATTTTACAGGGAGTACTTCATGGTATATGAATGTTTTACAGCTATAATTTTTTTTGTTTTGTTTTTCGAGACAGGGTTTCTCTGTGGTTTTGGAGCCTGTCCTGGAACTAGCTCTTGTAGACCAGGCTGGTCCTCGAACTCATAGAGATCCGCCTGCCTCTGCCTCCCGAGTGCTGGGATTAAAGGCGTGCGCCACCACCGCCCGGCCTACAGCTATAATTGTTTTATATTCAACAGAAAAATAGTACCTTGGGCTAGAAAGATGGCTCAGTGGTTATGAATACTTGCTATTCTTGCAGAGGACCCAGGTTTAGTTCCCAGCACCCATATGGTAGCTCACAACCATCCACAGACATATACATAGTGCATGTAAATACATGCAAGCAAATTACTCATATATATAAAATAAAATTTAAAGAAAGCCATATCTGGCTTTGTTACAGAAATTCTGTCACTGCTCCACTAGCCAACTGGTTAGGCCCAAAGGGCGGAGTTGTATTGAAGAGTATGTGATCTGAATAAAATGCCTGACAGCAGGACGCACACTTTCTTGGACGGTGGCCAGACTGGCAGCAAGCCATCAGAGCAATCATGGCAGTGGTGGCTTGGTTCAGAGTCCCCATCCCCATGGGGAATGAGGAGGCAGTGATGGCAGTAGCCGAGAACTGGACCCCCAGCAGGAACAGTAGGGCTTCCGGTGATAAAGTCCAGATTCCTCATTCTATCTTGTAATGACTGTGCATGGATTTTGCTATTAATAAAAAGGTAAGGCAATCCCCTAACTTCCTCCTTTATGGCTCATTTACTATATATGGTTTTTCATCTCCCCCCAAATTTTTATTTTAATTTTGTAATTCTAATATTAAAATCTCTCCAGTTATTCATTTAACTTGCTCTGTACACTCTAATAACTAGAAGGTGCTAAGAATATTGTACCATACATAGTATGTCAGCCTTAGACAGAGCTTACCTTGTACCAGGCACTGTTTATATACTTCTCTCTATTAGTTCATTCAACTATTAACAACTCCTCCCAACACCTCAATAAGTGTCTTGGTTTTAGTCCTTGACCTCATGAAATATATATTCTAGCTGTATAAAGTCAAGCATTAAAGAAACATAGTATATGTCAGACTGTGATTTAAAAAACTAACAAAAACAAAACAAAAGGTGAGCTGGAGACCAGGATATAGATGGGTGGCTATTGATCTGAAGGAAGGGGAACAACCTCAGAATGCACATATGAAAGAGATAGCCAGTAAAACAGAGGAGGAACAAATGCAAAGGCATTAGGATAAAGAAAAAAATGATTTGTGTGTGACAGGTTGATTGCATTAATGCCCCCAATAAATGGCTTTCTAATAGGCATACCTCTTAGTCTGTAACTTTGCAAGTCTTCTTTTTACTCTGACCCTGGGCTTCTTCAAGTGGCTTGGCTTTTCTTGTGGTATCTTGCAACATGGTATTAGTAAACATGACCCAAGCAGAGGTTTGAAATGCCAATATGAACTATTTCTTGCTATCTTGCACAACTGAACTTTGCTTGCTCTTTCACCTCTGATCTGCTCAACTCTAAGAACATGCCTCTGCTAGCCTACTAGCAACCTGTTGTGCCACTTAAAGCTATTCTAGAATAGCAAGCTATCTAGAACCGCCAACTGGTCATAGATAACGTGATTTGGACTCAGCCAACATTAGTGTAGTCCACAATAGCATGCTTTCACAATGGAAAATAATGGTTGTTTAAGTACTAAGCTTTAGAATGCTTTATTAACAGAAAATACACTGTACAGAAATATGCAACACAATATACACAAAGTATACATGAATGTTTCTAACAGTAATATTACTAATAGTCAAAAATGTGAAAACAAGATAGACATTATTATGCATGTTTGTAATTCCAACACTTGGGGGATATAGGCAGGAGGATTAGGAGTTTAAGGCCAGCCTTAGCTATATAACAAATTCAAGAATAGACAGGGCTACATAAGACCCAACCTTAGGAAAAGCAGGAGAGGCTGAGGAAGTGGATCAGTTGGCAAAGTGCTTATTATCCAAGCATGAGGACCTGAACTCAGATCCCTAGTGAAAACAACCGATTTGTCTACCAGTTAATAACTAAGTAAAATGTAGGATAGCCATTCAAATAAAATTTTATGTCAAAAGAAGGAGATAAACCATCAACATATAAATATGGACTACAGCATAAACTAATCTTGAAAATGTTGTACTATGGGAAAAGAAGCTATAGGATTTTAAAATGTCCACAAAATAGGGAAATCTAGAGAAAGAAATAGATTAATAGATTAGTTGATCAGGAATGAAAATATAGCGGGATTAAGAGAGGATGGCCAGCCGGGCGGTGGTGGCGCACGCCTTTAATCCCAGCACTCGGGAGGCAGAGGCAGGCGGATCTCTGTGAGTTCGAGACCAGCCTGGTCTACAAGAGATAGTTCCAGGACAGGTTCCAAAGCCAAAGAGAAACCCTGTCTCGAAAAACAAAACAAAACAAAACAAAAAAAAAAGAGAGAGGATGGCTAAGAGTTTTTCAGGGACATCAAAATACTTTACAGCTAATTTTGGTAACAGTGAGAAAGATCAGAGGCCATCCTTCCCTGGAGCATTTAAATAATGTTTAATAATTTAAACATTTAAATAATGTTAAAATAATTATTACTACTAGTATTATGTTCTTTAACTTCATACTATAAGCATTCCTGGTGTTCCCCTTTGGGGGAAATGGGGCAATGACTATATGTATTTGTTTTTCCTGCCCTGGGTGCCTTGAGTGAAAAAAACTATCAGTCAAATAAAGAACCAGCAGGATTATCCTTCTGCTAGTACCAGCCATCTGGAATACTCCATGGACATTTTGAAAAACAAAAACAAACAAACAAAAAAAACCCTACAAAATTATCATAACTGATTGTTCTGATCCCTGAAGGGACAGTCCTAATTAGCTTGAGCTGTGTGACATGGTCTGCACTAGCCATTTGCTTTGGTCAACAGGCTATATCCCAGAAATCATTCTCATCTAGCTGGAGGGGAAACATTTTCCCTGGTGGCCTAGTATGACTGCTATAACTGGTCCAAAGACACAAGGCTGTGACTGGGTTCAAACACAAGCCTCAGTGGCTGTTTTACAATTGGTGTTATAATACAAGTATGTTATTAGTTTAAAACAATTCTTGATAGTTTTGATTGTGGTAGAAGGAAAGTCTGTGATGGTCTAAATACCCCTTTCTGAAGCTATAGAAGCAAGCTATACAGATTTGCTCTATCAGTAACCTGAGGCATTCCCTGAGCTGCCTCTCCATCTCTGGGGAGGAAATGTTAGGCCCAACAAAAAGCTTCTCTAGCCAGGTGGTGGTGGCGCACGCCTTTAATCCCAGCACTTGGGAGGCAGAGGCAGGCGGATCTCTGTGAGTTCGAGACCAGCCTGGTCTACAAGAGCTAGTTCCAGGACAGGCTCCAAAACCACAGAGAAACCCTGTCTCGAAAAAAAAAAAAAAAGCTTCTCTAGTTTTTCCCACCTATTTTTAGCTGTGTAGGCTGAGCTGGTAACAAAAGGATAGGAGCATGGTGGAGTCAGTGGAACAGAAGTAGCAACAACAGGCCAAGCAGTCAAAGTGGAAAGGCAGTCAGGCAGCTGCTAGAACTATAAAACTGAACAGTTTAGGAATGGCTAGGGCAGGAAGAAGGGCAATGGAAGGTGGTGGTAAAGTTAAAGAAAGATAAATGACAGTAAGGAGCCAAAGAAAAGAACTGGATACCAGAGTCACCAGAAATGTTACAGAGATCTATCAAATCTTAAGGATTAATAGTTTCAGATACTGTGGATCAAGAAAGTAACAGTGGTCAAGCTTCAGGGCCAAGAAGTCCCACCCTTCCTAGGTCTACAAAAAAGCTTTAATGCCTTGTGGTGGCCCACGCCTTTAGCCCCAGCAGAACAACAACAACAACAACAACAAAGCTTTAACTTAAAAGGCCCGCAGTAGATAAGAGACAGAAAGGGTTACTACTGGTCCTACCTGTTACTGCCATTGTTTGTGGCTATCAAACACAGAGGGAAACAAAACCTGGTAAAGATCAGCATCTTAGTAATTTCTCTTTGTGTGTTCATGATTCTATGGGGACAGAACAAAGTGAGACTGGCTTGGCTGATTAGCAACAAGGGTTGTTTTCATAGTGCTGTTAACCTACTAAAAGTCTCTGATTTGTACCCTCTTTTCATGTGTGTATATGATGCATGTACATATGTATAGTGTGCATGGTTGTGCCACAGAACATGTGTGGAAGTCAGAAGACAACCTGAGGTGTAAGTATTCACCTTTCACTTGCCTGATCTGTGAGCTTCTGGGAAGTCTCCTACCATCTATTACATTGGGATTACAGATGTGTGCTAGCAAATTTGACTTTATGTGAGATTAATTGCAACTTTAAAACACCTCCAGAAAGAGTCAAATATGATTCAGCATTGAAATAAATTTTAAGTATGGGCAATCTTTGTTAAGCATAAATAAAAGAAATTAAAAGCTTAGCAGATGGTAACTCACATGGAAACATGGCATACTCAATTCATGTCATTTAAACAGATGTGAAAAAAAGAGAAAAACAGTGAGAGAAAAAGAAACGAATAAGACATTGCATGTAAATCCACAAATCTGAGAATGGAGACCAGTGGTGAACCTTAAAGTCAAGGTTAAAAGAGAGACAATCAGGCCTTTTCTTGTCAAGAAAGCATAGGAGAAAATACATATGCTGAGTATTTGAATGACATCGCTTCACAAGAATTACACACACCTGCCACAAAGGAAAGTTATGACATAGACAGCAAAACTGTTCTGCAATTTGCTAAAAGTCTAATTCTATTAAAACTTTTAAGATTAACTTTCTAAGATTAAATAATAATAATAATGAAGCAAAGGCTGCTGAGATGGCTTGTGGCAGGTTCCCGTGTAATACTTGTGAGCAAGCCTGACTAGATGAATTTGAGCCCAGAATCCATATCAAGAAAGGCTCCTGTCTGTAACTCTAGCAATTCTATGGCAAGATGGAAGGCAAGACAGAAGAACTGGCTAGAAGCTTGTATATACAGTGGCAGAAACAAAAGAGCTCTTACCTCAAAAATAAGGTGGCAAGAGTCCCCAAAAGTGGTGGTACTCCAGATCACCACACATGTGTACACACGTACATACACAAAGTATTTTTTAAAAATGGAAGCTAGTGATTTTTAAGTGTAAAATGTGCACACTTTTTAAGATTTATTTTTAAAATAAATTTAAAAGTATAAACAAGACAGACATGATGGTTCATGCCTACAGTCCCAGTTAAGGTGGGAAGAAAGTCTGATTCCAGGACTCAGGGCTAGCTTTAGCAACCCAGGGAAGAGACCTGTCTCAAAAATTAAAATGAGTAGAATAAAATGAAATTAAATAAGGCACTGAAATTATATTGAGCAAAATAGAAACAGACTTTTAAGATACTTTAAAATGTCAAAGAAAAATCTCAATTCCATACTTAACATTTTAGATTGCCCTCATCTTTACACCTAACAGCCTCATTGCAGAGTGATACACAGGTCTCAGGTTCCAGGCAATTTTGTCACCTGAAGTTCTGAGAGGCACTTCTATTTCCAAACCCCACTCTTTGCCTTAAGTAAGTAGGGAGAAAAGTTCTACCCTACTGTACTTTCCAAGTACTCCCCTATCCTGAATACAGCTAAAGCAAAAAAGAGAGACCCATGAAGAGAATTTCTGTGATTCACTGTGAATCTAAATTATTCCCTAGTCAGATTAATCACGTGCAACTTTCTCAAAAAAGTATCCTTTTTTCCCTCTGCCTAACAAGTGACTCTGTAAAAAAAAAAAAAACAACTCTTAATAAATTTGTTGTATATACAAATCAAAATTTTAAGGGCCTCTGAGTTTTTGCCACAAAATATTTCTACTCAAAATCTGCGGAGAAAAGGTAATGTTTCAAGTATTTATGCCTGGAGAGTACAGCCTGAAAAAGAGATGGTAAATTCTACCACCAATATACCTCCTACATTCCTTAGAATGTAGATTGCCTAGGTCTCTTCCACAGAATCAACATCTACTTTCTCCATAAGAAATGAGCTCATTTAGCCGGGCGGTGGTGGCGCACGCCTTTAATCCCAGCACTCGGGAGGCAGAGGCAGGCGGATCTCTGTGAGTTCGAGACCAGCCTGGTTTACAGAGCTAGTTCCAGGACAGGCTCTAAAAACCACAGAGAAACCCTGTCTCGAAAAACCAAAAAAAAAAAAAAAAAAAAAAAAGAAATGAGCTCATTTAAACACCTGGGAAGCCCACACTAGGCTTCTAATGCTGACATTTTTGGAAGGGAGGATATAGTATCTTACTTTGTTTAGCCCAAACTCACCTAGAACCTAAAACTCATGATCTTTAAGATCCTGTCTCTAAAACACTGTATTAAAGACATCAGTCAACCATGTTCAACCACTAACACTGATTTTCCTTATAAGACTTTCCCTTATAAGAGTTGCTGCAGTCATGGTGTCTCTTCACAGCAATAGAAACCATGACTAAGACAAGGGGAAAATGGTCTCAAATCTACCTGAAGAAATTTGAAAAAGTCACATAAACCAGAATTTAAAAAGTATCATTGCAAATGAACAACAAAACTACAACCCAGTTAAACAATGATGTGATTTGAATACAGTTTTCTCCAGATAAACAAAATGGCCAACAAACACATGAAAAAGTGATTTGCCATCATTCGAAAATGCAAACCAAAACTACAATGAGATGTTTATTCATAGCTATTACCATTGTCCTTAAAATTAAGTAGAGAACACATACAGACATACATAACCACTGAGCCATCAGTCAGCTTACTGTTTTTGCTTTGTTTGCCTGAAGCTTGCTGTGGAGACCAGGCTGACCTTGAACTCACAGGATTCACCTGACTCTCCCTCTGAGCTAGTGTGATAGGCTTGTGCCACCACGTCTGGCTCCCAAATCTCTCTCTCTCTTTTTTTTTTTTGTTTTGTTTTGTTTTTTCGAGACAGGGTTTCTCTGTGGCTTTGGAGCCTGTCCTGGAACTAGCTCTGTAGACCAGGCTGGTCTCGAACTCACAGAGATCCGCCTGTCTCTGCCTCCCGAGTGCTGGGATTAAAGGCGTGCACCACCATCGCCCGGCCTCCCAAATCTCTTTTTAAAAAAGATTTTATTATTTTGAGGTTTGTTCAGCAGTTAAGAGCATCAGTTGCTCTTTCAGAGGATGCAGGTTTGAGTCCAATAGCCACATGGTGGCTAACAACCAGCTAGAATTCCAATCCAGGGATCCAACACACTTTTCTGGCCTCTTTGGGCACCAAGTATACAAATGGTACATACATACATGTATGTATAACAGCCGTGCAACTCAATTTTTAAGGATTTTACTATTTTTACTTATGTGTATGTGTCTTCACGTATGTATATAGACATGTATGTGTACAACTGCCTGTGTGGGCCTGAAGTACTAGAGCTAGAGGTACAGGCAGTATAAGCCCTACCTGATGTGCCTGCTGAGAACTGCAAGGACAACAAGTATTTTTAACCACTGAGCCTTCTCTCAAGCACTATTTATTCCAAATTGAGACAATCAGTCACTTCCTGAGTTACACAGCTTAATGTCATTAGTCAAACAAACTATTATCATTTCTCTTTCTAAACTATTTACAAAGGTATCAATCATTTTCCCCATTTCTTTCCACCTAGCTCCATTCCATGCTATCATTCATCCATTCTCCAGTCAGAAAGAAATCCCTAAAACACACCTGACCACTTTACTTCCCTTGCTTTACAAGTTTAGTGGATGTCAGGCAGTGGCGGAGAACATCTTTAACCCCAACACCTTGGAGGCAGTGGCAAGCAGATCTCTGGGTTCGAGACCAGCGTAGTCTACATAGTGAGTCCCAGGACAGCCAGGGCTACAAAAAGAAACCCTGTCCTAAAAAACAAAAGTAAAACAAAACCAAAAATATTCAGTGGATCCCCAATAAAAAGTAAATCCATACTTTAGAAAATCCGTTTTTATTGTGCCTCATTGGGTACTGTTCTTTTTATCTCTTATACCCACAATTCATATATGTTATTCCTTTTCTGAAGCATTCTTTGCACAGTAGTTTTCCAAATCGTAACTGCTTAATTCAACTCTCATTTTTTAATAGTGCCTTTTCTCATCTCAATCTATACTGCATCTACTGGATCTTCATTAAACTCTCACAACACTCCATGCTCTTTCTTTTAGAATGTATCACAATTTAGAATCCGTAACTGTATATGCATTTTCTAAATGTGTTTAATAGCAGTCTTATTGCAGAGACCACATGTAAACACAAGCACATACAATAAAAATTTTAAATGCAGTATTTTACTGTTATAAAGTGGTTTCTAATCTGGTCAGGAGTATATTTTGTAACATTTATTCTGGAAATAATGCTTAGGTTAATCAGTAAGTCAGACAGGTCCAAGAAGGAGGCAATTCCATTAAAAGAATCCTACAACTAGTGGCAATAAAGTAGTAAGAGTCTGACCGTCCGTTGATAAATTAAATATTTTTACAACCCTGTAATGTACCAAAGAAGCAGTGTTGGTTCAGGGAATAAACAAATATTCCAAAAGGGAACTGTAAACACATTTTGTGTAGTAATTCAACTCTGAATTTAGATGACTGAGAAGATTAAGAGAAATTATAATCTCAACTTGAAAATAAATCACCATAAGCCCACCACTGAGGTGGATGCAAAAGAAGCAGTTATGGCTGGTGGCTGATGAACTGAAAAGGTCTGATAAATCAGGTCATGGTAAAAATGCAGACACAGACTGCACACATTAAACATTAAAACTATAAAATGAACATTCTCAATTCTTAGGGTCAAGGATCTTCCTTTAAGTATGACACTTAGCCTAACAGCAAATATTTCTTGAAATGGACAATCAACATAACTTGATGATCTAACTTGGTCAATTTTATGTAAGAGAACAAAAACTACTTTCTTTTTTTAATATTACGGCTGCAATGACACAAAATGAACAGTAGGTTACAATATAATGGTCAAAGTGTGACCTTTATAATGGGCACACAGTTGAAGGCCCTCTTTAGCGGAGATGTTAGCTGGCTAAATTATTTAGTACTATATTCATATAAAACATTATAAAGAATCAACTCTTCATAGTCAATTACACAAATAAATCACAGTTTCTTCAAATAGTTTAAATCTCGCTGGGGTTAGTTTCAGAGAAACATGTACATATGGTCAAAAGGCACACTGAAGACTTCAGGGTTCACACAGTAAAGAACTTGACTGGTGCTCCCCTCTTACACATTGGCCTTAATGTGAGACACTATGACTTAAATATATGAAGTAGATAATTGTATGGATTATGTTATCCAGTTTTAATTAAGCCTTATAGAATGACAAGTGGTTTGATAGAACAAGCAGTATTGAATATAAAACTATAACTTCTAAAGAAAAGTCAAAGTTAATGCTTTTTCTGCTCTTAGCACAAGCTATTAGACCAATAGGAAAGAAAATCACACAACACAAGGAACTAATCCAGTGGTTCTCAACTAGAAATGGCTTGCCCCCCCCACCCCGACATCTTCAAGTGTCAAGAAGCATTCTTGTGTTTCCCTTTGAGAGAATAGTACTGTTGGCACCAGATTTCTACAGTATATAGAACACAATAAAAATTATGTAGCAATTTCTCATTCTGTTCACTGAATTTGAAAATGCTACTTCTCAGAGTTTTACAAATTGAGGTTTTCACTTAGCTATGGTTTAAAAAACACCTGGTTGCTTTTTAAAAACTGTGGAATACAGGGCCTCATACTGGAAATTCAGAATTTCTAGGGACAAGATTCAGATAATTACACTTTTTAAAAGTTTTTTTCAATGTGCACTCAAAATCAAACCGAAAACATTACTCTAAAAATCTACCACACATACCTGCATAAAATGAAGTACATTTTAATTTTGTCTGATTGAAAGGGCTGTCTGTGTGTGAGAGGGGAGGTGTCTGGTGATGCCTAGCATGCATGAGACCTAGGTTCAATCCTTTAAACATGTATGTGATGGTTAAACCTGACTATCAACTTGATGGGACTTAGACTCCCAATGCAAACAAGCCTCTGGGCATGTCTGTGATGGACTTTTTAGATTAGGTTGAGGAAGAAAGATTAAACTTAAATGTGAGTGGTACCACTCCATGGGCTGGCATCTTGGACTGAATAAGAAGTAGAAAAAGCTGAGTCCCAGCATTCCTCTTTGCTTCCTGACTACATAATGCAATGAGACCAGCTGCCTCAAGCTTCTGCCATCAAGTCATTTGCCCAAGGGACTGTAGCACAACTGTGAGCCAACATAAACCCTTCCTTTCTTAAGTGGTTTCTGTTGTTTGCTCTTGTGTGTGTGTGTGTGTGTGTGTTTGAGACAGGATCATCACACAGCCCTGGCTGTCCTGGAATTCACTATGTAGACCAGGCTGTCTTCAAACTCACAGAGATCCACACCTCTATCTGCCTTGAGAGTGCAGGGACAAAAGGCATGAGCCACAACAGTTGCTTCTGTTAGGCATTTTAATAATGGCAATGAGGAAAGTAACTAACACAGTGTATGTGTAAAGTGAGCCTATTATTATTTCCCACAACTATACCCACAAAAGATTATTAAAGGAGTCTAGGAAAGCATGGCTTTTAAAGAGCCCAAAATTACTCTAGTTCTGATCTTCCTTATGTTAAAAAAAATTAGAAAAGACTAAAGTGCAGTGGTGGTGGACAACCATTCAAGTACAGGGAACATAAAATATAAAAATCAGATAATAAAACTGTAGTGGTAAGTTTGCTGGCTATCCTTCTTATTTTAGCAAGAGGTCTATTAAAAACTCTAGGATACTGCTACAAATAGATTTGATTATGAGCATTTGGAAGGAGCAATCTCATATTAAACCAGGTGGTAACTATAGCCCCAGCATAGTCTGGCATGTAACATTCAAATTTTGTTGACTGAAAAGGCGAATTAAATAATTCTTTCCATCTTATTTTTTTTAAAGAATATTCTGGCGGCTCTTGCCCCTTATACTTCCATAAAATTGTTTAATTATGTGTTGGCTAGTTTTATGTCAACCTGACACAAGGGAATCTCAATTGAGAAAATGCCTCTATAAGATCTAGCTGTAGGGCTGGAGAGATGGCTCAGTGGTTAAGAGCATTGCCTGCTCTTCCAAAGGTCCTGAGTTCAATTCCCAGCAACCACATGGTGGCTCACAACCATCGGTAACGGGGTCTGGTGCCCTCTCCTGGCCTGCAGGCAATACACACAGACAGAATATTGTATACATAATAAATAACTAAATAACTAAATAAATATTTTTTAAAAAAGATCTAGCTGTAGAACATTTTCTTAATTAGTGATTGATGGGGGAGGGCCTAGCCCATTGTGGGTGGTGCCAACCCCTAGGCTGGTGGTCCTGGGTTTTATAAGAAATCCAGCTAAGCAAGTCAAAGTTCCTGCCCTGGCTTCCTTCCATGATGGATTACAATGTAGAAAGAAGAGTAAGCCAAACGAACTCTTTCATCCTTTTGGTCATGGTATTTCATCACAGCAATAGTAACCCTAATTAAGATAAACCAGGTTATCAAGTTCCACAGAAAGCTAGCTTTTCATTTGGATTTCAAAAAAATGTATCAAATCGAAAATTTTAATATTTTTACTCTACTAGGGCTTCTAATACATCCTAGTAAATATATCTCATGTTTTAATGTCTCTAACAATATTTAGCAACTCTTCCTTATAAAGACCATATGAACATTTAATATCCACTTAATATGAGTCTCCCTTAGATCAGTGGTTGTCAGAGGCAGATGCTGGAGAAAGAAGGTGCAGCCCTAAAAGAAGAGCATCAAGAGTCTCTTAATGGTGACGGATAGTTTGTATCTTGATTGTAATGGTGGCCACACCAATCTACGCAAGGTATCAAATGCCATAGCATGCATGTACAGCAAAATGGCTCAAAGGGTAAAGGCATTTGCCGCTAAGCTTGAAAACTTGAATTTGATTCCCGGGACCTACATGGTGGAAGGAGAGAACCAATTTCCTTAAGTAGTATTCTGACTTTCCATACCCCTAAAGGTACTGTGGCACAGTGCCCCACCCCAAATAAATAAATAAATAAATAAATAAATAAATAAATAAATAAAGTCAGTACTCACACAAACATTTATGTCCATGTAAAAAGTGGTGAAAACTGAGAAGATCTATAGTGTATTAGCTGTTACTTTTTATTTTAATCTTGCACTACATTTATATAAGATATCTGTTCTGATTTGAATCGGAAATATCCCCAATAGGCTCATGTCTTGAAGTTTGGCAGCACGCCTGTGGAGCCTTTAGGAGGTAGTTAATACCTGGCTGGCAGAAGTTCATCAGTCAAAGTGGACCTCTGAAGGTTAGAGTAGCCCCTGTACAAGTGCTCTCTGCTTCCTGTCTGATACCATGTGAGCTAGTCGTTGCTACAAGCTCACACTACCAGGCTTAGTCACTTCACTATGGCATCCCTATTCTAGGATGGGCTGCAACTGTGAAAGCTTTCCTTCATTAATTTGTTCTGTCAAGGTGATATAAAAGGAACACAGAAAATAGTGAAATCTGAAGAGGTCGATAATCTAATTAGCTATATTATCATTCACTGGTATAATACAGAATCTAGCATACAACCAGTGCAAGGACCTCAATATGTAATTTCTGTACTTTCAAGAAATGAATACATGTAAACAATAATTACATACAGTACAAAAGAAATGCCATTTATAGAGTACCCACTGTGGTTGAGCACACTATGCTAAGTGCTTAGGTATATGTCACCCATTCTTTTGATACACTACTTTATAAAATTCCAAAAATATTGTTATATGGTAAGCTTGGTTTGAGAAATAGTGTAGTGACAGCCCTTACTAACTATGGGCAGTCACAGTCTCACGATGATAAACAAGAATACTAACTTCTGAAGAAGCAATATCAACACCTTACATGCTAAGAATGCTCAAATAAATTCAACTATGTCCCAAATCACTCTACTAGCATATCTAAAAAGATTGTGCAAGCTTTACAGACAGAGAAGAATAGACTACAGAGATAGGAGAAAGAGGAAAGACCTCAGTCTTTCAGGAAACTCAAAATCCACAAAGTAAATAAAGCACAGGAGAGCTCAGTATGTTCAGAACCCTAAAGTTATTATAGGTTTGTCCCAGAATAAAACACAGCAAGAACAAAAGGAGACAGGACTGTGATTATTAGATCAAGAAGGTTTTGGGAATGAAGGTGAATGGATTTTATTTAATTTGTAAAAACAGGGTGTTCCTATGTTACTAATTATCTTAAGCTTTAATAGCTTCAGATTGGACAGAAAGTATGCATAATGAATCAAAAAAAAAGAAGTAAAATAAAGGCGGGACAAAAATAAAGGGGTCTTAGAAATAATCAGGGCTTAAACTAGAGTGATCCAGAGGAATAAAATAGAAACATCATGGCAGATGGCAAACCAGAAGGATTTGGGTGCTTACTATATAGGGACACCAGGAACACAAAACAGAGAAACTACTATGGAAGGATCTAGCATAAATTCTAGTAAGTGAAGAGTTTGCCAGGGCAAAGGGAGATTCAATTTAAAAGTAAAGATAACTAATTCGACTTAGGACTGACCTTCTGACTTTGTGCTATCAGTGAAACATTCATAACAATGACCAAGAGATAACAGAAAATGCAGGCTGACACTCAACTACACTGCACAGGTAACCTGACGGTTAAAAGGAAAAAAGTGATTAAAAATGAAGAGACTGTCAAGAAGTAAGGTTTGAGGGAGTGCTTAGAAAGTGCAGGTAGAAAGTGATCAGAAACAGAAACAAAAAGCAGCAGCAGAGGCCTTTGGTTCCATTTTCATGGTGTAAAAAAAAAAAAGTAGGAGCAAAGTCAAGCAGAGGTATTTTTAGTTTGGAGTTGGGTGACCTGGATACATATACATATGAAGGCAAACCACAAGTGGCCCATATCAAAGAATACCTAAAGATGTCCATGTAAGCCTACCTACTAGATAATGAGGACAGAAATGTGAGATCAGAAAATATTGTTCTGTCATATTCCAGAAGATTAAATTAGAATATTAGCACTAGAGACCTACATTAAAGAAAGCATATTTGGGTTCCACATTTGGAGGTATCTTGTATCAACAGTAACAATACGTAACAAACTGTTTTACTACTAGATATTTCACTTGATATGGATGCTATAGAAAAAAAACCCTGAGACTAGCTTCAATTCTGATCTTTCATTAGGCAGAAACTCCCAAGTCTTCCTCTTCTCTAAGCTGTTATGATCTTCATGTCTTATGATCTCTTTCCTCCCCCATCTTTTCTGATGCTAGGGCTGAACCCTGGACCTCACCCATGCTAGGCAAGTGGTTTGTCACTCTTCCAATTCATATGTTTGTTTTTAATCTATCAGTTTTGTTGTCCTACAAAAAGATAAGATCCTCACTGTACAAAGAAACTTTGACCAGAAGCAGTCACACTGGATAACCTGGTATCCCTCTCCCAAATAAAGGTCTTAGAGCATTGCCTTCATTTGTGTATTTTCTAGTACTTTATGTAATTAACATTTATTTCAGTTCATACTATTTTGCCACTGTTGGGGAATATTGTTTTAAGGAGTGTTGCTTTTGTTTAAGTTGCATTTGTTTAACTCTGTGAAGCTGTGATTCTGTGCCTGTCTAAAACACCTGATGGTCTAATAAAAAGATGAACGGCCAATAGCAAGGCAGGAGCAAGAATAGGTGGGGCTGGCAGGTAGAGATAGGAGGAGCAACACAAGGAGCAAGAGAACAAGGAGAGGAGGACATCAGGGGCCAGTCACCCAGCTACACAGCAAGTCACACAGAAAGTAAAGAAAGGTATACAGAAATAGAGAAAGATAAAAACCCAGAGGCAAAAGGTAGTTGGGATAATTTAAGCCAAGCTAAGGCCAGGCATTTATAACTAAGAATAAGTCTGTGTGTGATCTATTTGGGAGCTGGGTGGTCACACAACAAGCCATTCTCTTTGCTCTTTACTCTACCTTGTACCTCAGACTTTAACTATGTACTTCATAATTTCTTTCCTAAAGGTTGAAAATTTGTTGAACTCCATTTTAATTTGAGACTGTAGAATTTGGCAATTCTAAATCTGCAATTGCTTGGTGATGTGGGATTCTTCTTTGTATGCTGTGATTGCCATTGATTAATAAAGAAGCTGCTTTGGGCCTATAGCAGGGCAGAGCAGAGCTAGGTGGGGAAAATTAAACTGAATTCTGGGATAATGAAGGCAGAGACGCCATGGAGATGCCAGAAGAGAAAGACACAAGTAGGAACCTTGCCAGTAGGCCATGAACCTCATGGTAAAATATAAAATAATAGAAATGGGTTAACTTAAGAGATAAGAGTGAGCTAGAAAGATGCATAACCTAACAGGCTGAGCAGTGTTGTAATTAATAGTTTCTGTGTGATCTAGAATAAACAAGTGGTCTCTTACAACAGCTTGTCCATAGCTATTTCTTTTTAAATTTTTCAACAAGTGGTATTGGCGCACACCTTTAGTCCCAGTACCGTGGAGGCAGAGGCAGGTAGATCTCTGTGAGTTTGAGGCCAACCTGGTCTATAGAGTGAGTTCTAGGACAGTCAGGGCTACACAGAGAAACCCTGTCTTAAAAAAAAAACCAAAAAGAAAACAAATATTTTTTTGCCATTACACTTACGTATTGTATGTGTGTCATGAAGGAGGCACATGCTGCCATGGATTGGATGTGGAGGTTAGAGAACAAAGTGAAGAATCGGTTCTTTTCTCCCACCAAATGCAGGCTTGCTGGAAAGTGCCTTTACTTGCTGAGCCATTGCATTGGCCCCAGGGTTGCTTTTTTGAAGGACAACTTTTTTTTTGTCTGACAGTCTTTAGGATTTTCTCCTTGTTTCACTATGATCTGTCTGGGTACAGGCTTAGTTGTTCTTATACTGTTAAAAATTCAGTGTACTTCTTAAATCTGTCAGATCTAGTAAGAAATTACATCTAGAAAAATCTCATTTAGAAATCTCTCTTCAAATATTAACTTTGCAATACTTGCTCCAGAGCACTGATTAAATATGTTAGCCACTCCCACTCTTGTCTTCTATGCTCTCTTCAGTATTTTCAATCATTTTGACTGTTGGTTGTATTTGATATATTCCTTCAGCTTTATATTCTAGGCAACCAATTATTTTTTAACGAAGAATAATCTGTTGAGCTTTTTATGTTTTGTTTGTTTTATTTTTTGACAAGACAGTGTTTCTCTGAGTAACAGCCCTGGCTGTCCTGAAACTCGATTTGTATGTTTGTGTTGTTTTTTTGTTTTGTTTTGGTTCTGGTTGCTTTTTATTTTTATTTATTTATTTTCAAGACAGGTTTTCTCTGTGTAGCCTGGACCTCACTCTGTAGACCAGACTGGCCTCAAACTCACAGAGATCCGCCTACCTCTGTCTCCTGAGTGCTGAGATTAAAGTCATGACCCACCACCGTCTAATTTTTATGTATTTTATATACACAATAGTTTTCACCTCCAGAATTTCTACTTTTCTAAATCTATTAAGTCATTTTTATAGTCTTCCCTATTTATCTTCATTTAAAAACAAATCAGCAATTGTTTTAAATGTGGTAAGTGCCATATCTTAGATTAGTATGGATCTGTTTGAAGTATTTGTTGCTTTTATTCCTTGGGATTTGAATTCATGCTTAGTTATTAGTTTTTTCTTTTTAAAACTTACTGTAAGGGCCTGGTGCTGCATGCCTTTAACACACACATAAAACAAAAACAAAACAAACAACAACAACAACAACAAAAAACTGCCCTAAAGTTAGTATGAGGCAAAAAAGAAAACAAAAAACTTGTTTTTTTTTTTTTTTAACTTTCCTTATGATTCCTCTGTTCCAGTCAATCATCCCTATGGTCTCCCTTTCTGAGATATGGGACTTAGTAGACAATTTAGCTCTGCTTCAAAGGCAACCTAATGATGAAACCCTCAGGGTCCTTCTAACAGAAACTGCTTTTGATGTCCCTTAATATTAACTTCAGGTAGGTCTTGACTTTTGCACTCTTCAATTTATGAAGTCCACTGACACCAAAGCTTAAACATACATAGTACCTATCTTAGTTTGGTTTCTACTGCAATAGTAACTTGGGAAAGAAAGGATTTTTTTTTTTTAAAAAACACATTACAGCCCATCATCTGGGGAAGCCAAGGTAAGAACTCAAGGCAGAAACCTGGAGGCAGGAACAAAAGCACTGGCCATGGAGAAATGCTGCTTCACTGGCTTGCTCCTTCTGGATTGTTTTAGTTTGCTTTCTTATATACGCCAGGATCATCTGTCCAGGGATAGTACCACCCATAGTGAGTGGGCTTAGACTCCCACATCAAACAAAGACAATGTCCCACAGGTTTACCTATGAGTCAATCTGACAGAAGCATTTTCTCAGTTAAGGTTCCTCTTTTCAGATAACTCTAGCTTGTGTCAAGCTGACAAAAACTAACCAGGACACTGCCCTGGAGACAAAAGCTACCCATCTACTTACTTTTTGGGGTTCTTGCATTTTCCTAGAGTTTGTTTAAGCAATTCCTTGCTATTTTTTCAGATCTTCAAATATTTCCTTATTTTTTTCTTTTCTTTTAAAACAACATTCCTACCAGAGTGGTAGCACACGCTTGTAATCTCAGCAAACAGGAGGAATAAAGTATGTAAGCTTTACAGCTACATAGTAAATTGGAGGATGGCTTGGGCTACGTGAGATAAGGTCTCAAACAAACAAACAAAACATAGTCCATCATTATAAAAAAGAAACAAATTTGTCCCCTGTAAACCCTATTTCAGATAATTTAGCTAGATGCAATTTTAAAAGCTAATAATATCTAATAATGCTAATTCTATTATCAATTATAGGAAAGATAAATTTATAAGAAAATATGTCAAAAATGTACAGGTAACTATGATAAATGAGAGTTGCTTGTAACTATACAAAGAATCGCTTTGATTGTTGACAGTCACAACTTCAGGTTGACATTTCAGTCACAAATATTGTGTAAGTAGTGCTGTCATCAATTCTGCAATTTTCTAAAGTGGAAAGAACTCTTCTGTATATGCATACAAATATACACATACACACAAAGGTCACAGGTCAAAACTCAAGGATCAATCCTCAGGCATCATTAACACTTTTATTTTTCTCTCAGACAAAGTCACTCACTGTTCTGGAGGAAATCCATCTGCCTTTGCCTCCTCAGTGAAGGGGCTGAATGCAAACGACCATACCTAGCTTTTAGAAAAAAACTTTTTTTCTAATTCACTGTGAAGCCCTGGCTGTTCTGGAACTACTCTGTAGACCAGGCTGGCCTCAAACTCAGAGATCTGCCTGCCTCTGCCTCCCAAGTGCTGGGATTAAAGATTTTAATTATGTATATATGTCTGGGTATATAAACATAAATGACGGTACCCTTGGAAGCCAGAAAAGCGTATTAAAACCCCCAAACCTAGTGGTTGTAAGCTGCCTGGACATGACTGCTGGTTAAGTGAACTTGAGTCCTCTGAAAGATGTGTGGTTGTGTGTGCATGTGGGCACATGCACATATGCATGTTTAAACTGGGTTCTGGGGATCAAACTAAGGCAGGTCCTCCATTCCTCAACGGACTAAGCTATTCTTCCAACCTAAGAAATATTTTGTTTTGAGATAAAGAATTGTTGGATAACCGAGGATGGATACGGAACTTACTCTGTATACAGCCTAGATGGCTATGAAATTTAAAATCCTCCTGCATAATTCTTCTCATGTTGCTAAGATTACAGGTATGTGTCATGTGCCAGGCTTAGAATGGTAAAAAACACTTAACGAAAAGTCTGGACCCCTTGCAATACCAAGTTCTCAGTCCTAAAAGAACAGAAAACCCCAACCATTAAAGGAAAAGAACTTAGTGCTACTTAAGTCAACATATTTCTGAAAATGAACTGGAAAACTATGGTTAAAGACAGGATTTTGGAGGAGAAAACTACCACATCTTAGATTGAGTGGTAACTATTTGGACTAAATGCACTGAGATCACTCAGCAATTAAATATTCGGTGTATAGCCTAGCTAGTGTCCTGAGTTAAACCCCTGGGACCCACATAAAAGTATAAGAAATCAACTCCACAAAGTTGTCATCTGACCTCTTCAGCCACAGTGTGGCATGCATGCACATGCATGTGCGCACACACATACACAGTTTAAAAGTCTAAAAATAAAACTGAAATGAAATAAAATGATCTAGTGCAGCTCTAAACAGTTACTCATCACATGAGATAGTTTAATCTGAAAATTAAATAGACTTAGTATCTCAGTGCTGCCAGTCCAACAGAATGAACAATAGCCTACCACCAGGCAACAAAGGACACTTCCAATATCATAAAGTCTGACTGTGACTGATGAGTGCTAGTCTAGAGAATGCTGATAACCGAAAGAAAACCCTGCATGTGGTAAATAAAATGATACAGGATGCTAGCAAAGCACAAAACAAAGGTACCTAATTGGGTTTTAGAAAGAAAGGGATTGGGGTTAAAGAGATGGCTCAGTGGTTAAGAGCACTGGTTGCTCTTCCAGAGAACCAGGGTTCAATTCCCAGCACCCACATGGCAGCTCACAACTGTCTATAACTCCAGTTTCAGGGGATCTGCATTTTCCCACTAATGCACATAAAATAAAGTTAAATTTTAAAGAAGAAAGGGATTAAGGATACTTTCTACAATAAATGGTAGGTCAGTGAAGCATATGAGTTTTGAAGGGCAAAGGGTGAGGAAAGAATTTGTATTTCAGGCAGTAAGAAAAGTGTAACAAAAACAAGTAAAACCTGAAATGTTAAAAAAAAGTACCGAGTGGGAACTGTTTCAGTGTGCAGCACAAAAGTCAAACTACAATGATAAGAATGTCATTCTGTATAAACAAAATACAGTGATCCCAAGTGCTGGCGCCACCTTTCTGTGAGTTCTGTTTTTCTGTTAGACAGATTCTATCTAATCTAAGGCCACTGGAGTCCTGGGATTAAAGGTGTGTGCCATCACTCCCGGCCTCTAGTGGCTTAGCTCTGCACTCTGATCTTCAAGTAAACTTTATTTGTTGAAACAAAAGAAAATATCACTACAGGGTCTTTGTTTGTTTGTTTGTTTAAGTGCTGATTGTCCTGGAACTCACTTTGTAGACCAGGCAGGCTGGCCTGGAACTCAAAGAAATCCACTTGCCTCTGCCTCTTGACTGCTGGAATTAAAGATGTTCACTGCCACACATGGCATAGGAATATTCTTAAAAAGAAAAATCAGTCACTTAGATCTCTCAAAATTTAGCTTCAATACGTGGCAGAAGAGTTATAGATACTTCATGCAGTAATAAATTCATGTTCTAGTTCCCAATAATTATTTGCGTCAAAATGAGAGTGACTCATAGCAAGTGTTTAAACTGCCTTGTCAAGTTACATTTAACTGTGTAGATGTGACACCAAAAGTTAGGAAACCCACAATGCTGTCCCAGCTCCTCACAAGTTAACATTGTCCCCAATCTATTCTTTCCTGTATAGTGCTGAATTTTAAGCACACTCACCTCTCTCCTGAAACCTCCTAATCCCTCTCTGGAATGAAATTTTTTACTACACTAGAGAGAAAAAAACGGAAACAATGAAAACAGATTTCAGCTATCACTCTCACTGCCACATGCTCTAGAGTATGCTTTTATGATAAAGCATCATATTGAAAGCCGTCCTTCCTATTTACACTAAACCTGTTTTCCTTGTCTCTATAGAAACACTGCTTCAGTAATTCTTATCTTTATGAAATCATGGGTGTTTTGCTCTAATGTTTCATTTCTAGCAGATATGACCTTATAAGTTTCTTCTTCTTCTTTTTTTTTTTTTGCTTGAGGCTGGCATGGGAACACATGCCTACAATTCCAACAGGAGGATAAGGAAGGAGACTGTGAGTCTGAAGTTACTTTGAGCTATATCACTAGTCTCTCAAAAACCTTTGAAAATTAATTAAAATTAAAAACATAATTTCTCAATTCTATTTTCCTCACTTGTCATGATCCACTTCTCTGGTCCCCTTTATATGATTAATTCTTTCCTCTTTTAATCTATTTTGTGTTACAACAATATACAAGCCTGGGTGATTTACAAGGTAGAAAGGGTTACTGGCAATTCTGAATAATGGAGGGTTCAAACAGCATAGTACCAGAGTACAGCGTGGCCCTCTAGTTATGTCACAACTGCTGTAATACCCCAAAGGCAAAAGGTATAAGGACTCAAGTGTGATAGAGTCTGTTTCTTAGTTTCCAAATAGCAGTAGTAGTTCAACAGGCTATCTGAATGTTCTACATTTCCACATTCATTCAGGAACTTAGGCTGATAGACAGTTTATCTTTTTTGGTTTTGTTTATGTTTTTCAAGACAGGGTTTCTCTGTTTAACAGTTCTGGCTGTCCTGGAACTCACTCTGTAGAACAGGCTGGCCTCAAACTCATTGAGATCCACCTGCCTCTGCTTCCCAAGTGCTGGGATTAAAGGTGTGCACCACTACCACCTGGTGAACAATTTATCATTAAAACATGGCTTGGAACGAAAGCATCATAGCTATCATTTTAGTTCCAGCCAGCTAGAAAAACCAGATATAGACCTGGCACACATCATTTGTGTCCACATTCTATGAGATGGAACTCAATCCCCTGATCATACCTGCCTAACTACAAAGAAGAAAGGTTACCTTTCTATATATGAAAAGGAAAATAAAATATGGCTATCATGAACAGTACTCTGCCACAGAGCCTCATTTCAACCTCAGCGTCATAAATCCAATTACTTATTCAAAATATTAGACAGCATTAGCTTTCTGCCTCTAACTTGGCATTCCCAACAATGAATTCCTGACTTGGGTCTTTTCCCTTTTCTCTGGCATCTTCAGCACTTCACATTCAGTCTATCAACAAAGCCAAGGGCTTAGGATGTGGGTCACTAGTACAACATCTACTAGACTGTACAAAGCTTTAGGTTTGATCACCAGCATTGCTGTTGGGGGCAGTGTGAGACATATCAGATTTGGTCTACTTTCAAGCCGTCCAAAACTCTGACCCCTTCTCTTCTCTCCTGCTACCATTTCCACGACTGCAGTACTTCCTCATGGTTCTCTAGCTTCAACCTTGTCTCTTAGAGTCCACTCTTTACACTGTGACCAAAGTGTTCCTATTTAGATGTGAGAAGGACTAGGGAAATGCCATGCAAGCATGAAAACCCAAGTTCAGAATGCCAGCACTCATGTAAAAAGCTGGACATGATCGCATGCTCCGAGTAACAGAAACATAGATAGGAGAATCCCTGAAGCTTAATGTTAGACAATCTAAACAAATGAGTAAGTTCCAGGCTCACTAAGAGACCTTGTCTCAAAAAAAAAGGACAGAAAGTAAGGAAGACACCTGACATCAACCTCTAGCCTCTGCATGCATACATGAGCATATGCACACACATACACTTGTGTGTACATACATGAACAAGTAAACACACACAAACCTGTGAGATCAGGTCACAGCTCTGGCTACTGAAATCCTGAATAGGGCTTTCCTTTTCCTTTAGAATGTTAGACTCCTTTACAAAGACCTTTGGCCATGTCCCAAGCCCTCTGGAATTTCATCTACTGACTTTCAATTCTTTTGAGTTACTCCAGCAACTCTGGCCTCTTGCTACTTCTTAAATAAGCAAGGTACATTCCTTACAGAAGTCTGTTAGTTCTACAAGAAATGCATTCTCATTCTGTACTCTTCTGACCTCTGGAGGCTTTTGTTCAAAAGTCACCTCCTAGAACTGAGGTCTACCTGTTCTTGCTGTTTTAAATTTCAGCGTATCTCCCCCAGGCCTACTCTGCGTTCCTTGAAAATTTCCACAGTTCTTGTTTCTCTTCACGCATACTATAAAATTTCCTTTTTGAAGCCCGGTATGATGGTATGACCAGACCCTGCGCTCAAGAGGCTGAGGCAGGGTGCTCTTAAGTTCAAGGCCAGTTTGGGTTGTAAAGCACTTGCTCTGAGATAGACTTAATTACATAGTGAGACTCCATCTAAAAAATCTTTAAAAGAGAATTAGCTCACTGATTAAGAGCTTTTGTTGCTTTTGTAGAGACACGGGTTGAACCACCCCTAATCCTAGTCCCAAGGAATCCAACTCCATCTTCTGATCCTTGCTAGCACCAGGCATATACATGGTGCACATATATATACACATGTAGGCAAAACACTCATACACATAAAATAGATATAAAAAGTTTTTTTTAAGAAATAATTTCTTGGCTGGGCGGTGGTGGCGCACGCCTTTAATCCCAGCACTCGGGAGGCAGAGGCAGGCGGATCTCTGTGAGTTAGAGACCAGCCTGGTCTACAGAGCTAGTTCCAGGACAGGCTCCAAAACCACAGAGAAACCCTGTCTCGAAAAACCAAAAAAAAAAAAAAAAAAAAAAAAAAGAAATAATTTCTTTTGTTTTTTGAGTGGGTTTTTGTTTTGTTTCATTTTGTTTTTGACATGAGGTCTCAATATGGTACCAGCTGGTCTCAAATTGTCTAAAGTTGCCAAGGATAACCTTGAACTCATGATCCTCTTGCTTTTATCTCCTGAGTATAAGAATTCATCACAGGTATGTCCTACCAGAGCCAGACTACAAATTTCCATTTTGTCTATTTATGGTTTATCTGTTCTCCCACAACTCCCAGCATGTACCTCTCTACCAGAACGTAAACTACAAAATGGTACTGATTTTTGTTTTAAAATATGTTCCTAAACTCATAAATTACTACATGCTATAGGCACTCAAGTACTTACTGAATACATGAACACCTATTATTCTGAGAAACAACTCAATGCAAAAGCCAGCACTGTAGTGTTAGGTGTCAGCAAAGCTAATAATGACCATAGTTTTAAAAACACTACAGCAGGGCTGGAGAGATGGCTCAGTGGTTAAGAGCAATGGCTGCTCTTCCAAAGGTCCTGAGTTCAATTCCCAGCAACCACATGGTGGCTCACAACCATCTGTAATGAGATCTGGCGCCCTCTTCTGGCATGCGGGCATACATGGAGGCAGAATGTTGTATACATAAGAAATAAACAAATAAATCTAAAAAAAAAACCCACTACAGCAAAGTCATGTTTATCAACTTCCCCATAAAACCGCGAGACAGTCCTTGGTACTATCACATTAATCCCCTTCCCTTGAATTGACAGTTTACCCAAAAAGTCATCATGTTGCCACTTAATGTTTCTTGGATTTAAAGGTAGTTTCAAGACAATATTAAGAGAATGTGGTCAACATTCAGTTTTAGGGCAACCGTAAGGACTGTCAAAATTTTATAACTAGAACCTATGTTATGTCTGTCACTGGATTTCTTTTAAAACAAACAAATATACAACAAAGATTTCTGGAAGAAGTCTTGCAAATCATCAGAAAAATAATAGTACTATAATTTTGTGACAGTTTTTACATATTCATCACCTCATTTTATTCTCATACCAGTCCTCTAAGCCACTTAACACATCTGGACTAACAGAAGTTCAGTGCACAACATAAGGAGGCGTGGGGGAAGGATCAAGAGATGCCAGCAAAAAGCTTGCAGTGAATGGATTATGTTTTAATATAATGAAACTTGCCGGGCGATGGTGGCGCACGCCTTTAATCCCAGCACTCGGGAGGCAGAGGCAGGCGGATCTCTGTGAGTTCGAGGCCAGCCTGGTCTACAAGAGCTAGTTCCAGGACAGGAACCAAAAGCTACAGAGAAACCCTGCCTCGAAAAATCCAAAAAAAAAAAAATATAATGAAACTTATTTGCAATTGTATAATTTTCTGTAATTGTGTAATATGAGAAGAATCTACAGATATAGGCAATCACACCAAAACTAAAAAACTATACTTCCAACACCTTTAGACTACCCATGTAAGGACTACTGAATTCTCTGAACTGTAATCTGTTCCCTATCTGAAATATAGTAATACGGTGAGGGAATGTGGCTGTGGGTACAGCTCACTGCTAATTGTGCACTTGACACACACACAAAGCCCTAGGTTCCCCTCCACCTCACCCCTGCAGAAAGAAACAAAAGTCAAAAACAATTCATTAAGTTATCTGGAAGCAATTAAAATAGTACTTTTGTTCTGTTTGGATTGAGATGGCTACTAAATAGCCCGGCTATCCTGGAATTTGCTGTGTAGATCAGGATGGTCTCAAACTTACAGAATCTACCTGCCCCTGCCTCATGAGGGTTGAGATTAAAGGTACGCACTACCACACCCAGCAAAATAGTGCTTTTATTCCCCCCACAGGGTTTCTCTGCGTAGTCATGACTGTCCTGGAACTCTCTCTGTAGACCAGGTTGGCCTCAAAATCACAGAGATCCACCTGCCTCTGCTTCCTGTGTCCTGGGATCAAAAGCGTGCGCCATCACTGCACAGTGCAATAGTGCTTTTAACAACAACACCAAAAAAGTTATAAAGAAAACTATTTGGCATTCATAGAAAATAAAATATTTTTAAATGGATATTAATTCTTTTTATACATTATCAGAAGCTATACTATCAAGAACTTCTTAAAGTAACTCTGGGGCTGGGGAGATGGTTCAACAGGTAAAATCTTGTTGTCAAGCATGAGAACCTTAGTTTTCATGCCCAGCCCTGCTAGTGCTGAAGACTGAGACAAGAGGATCCTAGGGGCTCATTGGTCAGAAAGTATAGCTCTGGAGTAATCGGAAAACCATCATCCCCTGGTACATTTTCCCCAAAAGTGCTGTCAATACTATAGCTGCATAGTAGGAATGAAAATGAGCTTTTCTTTGATATTACTGAGCTTCCAGAAGAAATAAACTTAACTGAGTTCAGAGCAATTTTTAGACTCTGTATAAGGGCATTCCAGGGCTCAGGAAGGAATGCTGAAATTACTGGGCATCAATTTCTTGATACTAGACAGTCAATAGTCTTGATATTTGAACTAACAATAATGTTTCTGGCTTTTGATTTTTTAAGAGCAAGAGAAAACATTAGAAAGCAAAAATAACCATAGGAGAAAAAATAACTCTTTAAAGTTAGGTATAGACTGTGTTAGGTATAGACTCCTTAAAATTAGGTATGGAGTCCTGACTATCATGGCTTATTAAGTATGATATTAATTAGGTTAGTAAACACTAAAAACAAACAAAAAAACTGCCTTCCAAAACATGTCAATGTATCCATGAACTATTTAAAGAAAGAATATGCGAATCAATGGGAATGAATTTCTTGTTATATTAACATGAAGTTATCTCTAACACTAAGATAAAGAAAGTACAGCGTGACCTCAAAACCAGAAAAACTCCCAAACAGGCCTGCTTATTTTGAATGCAGAAGTTCTATAATTATTTATAATTGGGGCTTTACTGAAGAATGAACACAGGTGAACCAGGCAAGGAGAAAGAATAAAGGGCTGCAAACAATTTAACTTCTGAGGAAGCCAAAATCTAGTAAAAAGCTGCTGACAAAAAGGCTTATCTTAATACGGATCTGACATAGGAATCTGGGGATAGGAGCAAACAAGACTTTTAAAAAGAGAGGGATTGTGACAACAAGCTCACTAAGTACTCACTTAAATTAATATTAAGTTGTCAGCGGAACAAAATGCACTTCTGCAGCTCTGAAGGAGAAGGCAATTTTATGATTGGAGATAAAGTGGAAAAGAAGAAGCGGTTGCCCCACTGTGTGACTCAGCAGGTAAAGTCTTAGAAAACACCAAAGTACAGCGAGGACAACACTAACTTTCTTCCCTGCCACTCAAAGAATAGATCTTTTAGCTGCTACCAGGCCTATTCTTCCTATCAGTAAAATGGGGGAGAGAAAACTCTCATTATTCTAGTCTGTTGTACTACTACAATCTTTCTGGCCTCCAAACACAATTAAATCAAATCTGCAATTATGTTAAAGACATTCCATAATCCAAGCACCAGCCCAACATTCCTTTTGGTCAACTTACAATGGATTGCCTGCATATATAAGCAACCGATACAAGATAATTTTTTTACATAAAAGGACAAATGCCTAAAGTGAGAGTGTTAAGTCAGGAAATGGGCAAGAGAGCAATACAGAAATACTGAAGACAGTTATTTTATAGCTTCCCCCTCCAAACAAAACCTTTGCAAATATCTAAACAAGTATTAAGAACAATAGCTAAAACTTTCTGCATATACACCTTCCTACTTTGGTGAAAGTATCACTTTTCAGAGGTATGATGCAACCTAACCTGACAAGGATCACAAAGAAGTATTTTAATACAGTGGACCTCATTATAATGCAGATCCCATCCTAGAATATTCCCTAGCCAATACATAATTATAATTACACAGCTTAGCCAAAACTGGCTAAGAGATCCTGAAAACAGAAAGTAATACAATACTAACTGTATTACAGTTTTAAGAAACTCTCTTTCTCCAGAAACACAACATGAAAGAAACAGGTAGTAAATATCACACCTTGGTAGCACACATTTAAATAATAAATGCATTTATTATTAACCATCTGGTAATATTATACCACGTACCATGTCACACCATATGGTCTCGGGAAGAAAGTATCACCAAGGAAATAGAAAGTAAGTAAATGCTTAAAAGCAAAATAATACAACACTTAATAAACATTTATCAGAACATTTTATTTTCAGTACCCATACAGTAATAGAAATACAGGCCATGAAATCTGTTCATTTTCCAACATAATTTTAGATACCATTGTCTACATTCTATGTTGGAGATATATAATAACAGAAATCTTTTTAAAAAGAACTTAATGTCCAAAAAAGTTATCAGTTAAATTATACTTTACCTAGGGAAACATAAGTTTTGCTGGACTATTATATTTTAAAAGTTACATATAAAATATATTACACAAGCATTAAAAAGTCTAGTTGTAATACATGCAAATGTTTATGGCAATTATACACAAAGTTTGTACTTTTTATACTTATTATTTTTACTTTTCAATAATGGATAGGTTTTCCCCTTGTAATTAGTTTTTGGTGCAGCTGAAATTTCTGACAAACTTTTTTAAAACCCAGGTAAGATAAAAATTTAGAACAAAATATGTCATTACACACAGGCACAATTTTTCATCTTTCTATGTACTTATTAAAGATATTCTTTTAAGTTCATATAAAGAAGGCAGTTCAATTAAAAGACCACAAGATATTAAGTTTCCTCTGAATTAATGTCAATTTAAAACTATTTCTTGCTGGGGATAGGGACACACACCTGTAATCCCAGCACTTCAGAGTAACAGCAGAAGGACCAGGAGTTCTACAGCCTTAGTCACATGCTGAGTTCCTCAAAAGCCTGGGCTGCATGATACTATTTCCTGGAAGAAGCTATTTTGCTACATGTAATACTTGTATCTGTAGTCAATAGAGGTCCACTTTTTAATCATAATCTCTGCCAGCCAATTATATTTATCATCTTTTACACAAGGCAACTATTCATCATCAAACATTAAACCCTGGGAGGGGGGCAATAGGGAACATCTGTATTTTAACTAAATAAATGAAGAATACAGTTCCAGAAGATATGACCATGCTTTCAGTTAGTTATTGCTGATTTAATTTAACTTCACTTAGCCTAGAGGTTCTCAAGCACCGGTACATGGGAAATGTCCAGAAAGTGTCAAACAGAAAGTTATAGCCCTAACACACTCACTACTTCAGAGAGAAAGGGGTCCAAGTAATCCAGCTCCCTCAAGTAAATAACAAAGTCTTCCACACAGAAATATAAACTCTGAAACAAAGTTCTCAAATTAGCGTCATATCAGAGAATGATCATCTTTTAACTTTTATCCATTAATTTCCTCATACTATAATAGTCTTCAAGCAGCTTTACAATTCAAGAACCATACATGCACTGCGGAGTCAAGTGAAGCCCAGAGGCACCTGTGCCTTGCAAGACAAAAGGCATATCCGATTCCTGGAGAAAATAGACAGCAGATGTGACCCCTAGCATTTCTCCATTAAAAACAATGTATCCTAAAAATAAATTTCCATGTCAACGGAACAAAGTTGTTTATAAATAAGAAGGAATGTGGAGGTGTGGGGAAGACAAGAGGAAGCTTCAGCAAGTTAAGTACCAAAAGCCAGGAAACAAGACAGAATGAATGGTAACTAGGGATAAGGGAAACAGATTGAACTAGGAAATGGATGAAGGGAAGAGCTTTATCCTTGGAATCTAAGAAGCTACAGGAAATAAAGAAGTCAAGTGGAAACTGACCTGAGCATAAATTCAAAATGGAAGTTGGAGTTATTTCGAATGAAGACATAAGAAAAAGCGAGCGGTGGTGGGACAGGCCTTTAACCCCAGCATTTGGGAGACAGAGGCAGATGGGATCTCTGTGGGTGTGAGGCCAGCCTGGTCTACAAAGTGAGTTCTGGGACAGCCAGGGCTACACAAAGAAACCCTGTCTCAAAAGCAAAATGAGAGGGAGGGGGGAGGAGGGAGGGAGGGAATGTAAAGAAATAAGCTAGCTCAAATGACAATACTGAACACATTTTGGGCAGAGATGGCAAGGCTGGAAAACATCACTGTGAACAGACAGCTAATGATAGGTCAAGAATAGAGGATGAATTTCCAAGTAAACGAAGCAGGATAAAGACTACTGCAGAGATAAGAAAGGAGATAGTATGAGAACTGGGAAGCCTAAGTAACAGGTTTATCCTTAAGCAAAATCAACAAAATTAAGTCACACTCATCAACTATTCGCAAAATATGGCATTGTTTATGTGATACAATGCTCAAACTGTAAATGTAGTCAGTTTTACATCAGAAGAGAAGAAATGAAGTAATCTGACAATGTAATACATCAAATGACGCAAGGACAAGTTAAGAGAAGCAAAAAAGGACAGGTAAACATGAGAGAGAAAAAAAATGGAACGAGAGTGGGAACGACACAGATCAATTAAACCCACTAAAAACAAAACAAAACAAAAAACCACGAAAGATGCCAATAAAGAGGTGTGAATGAACAGTGGAAGGCTAACCCGCACTGCCAGCAGAGCGAGGGAGCAAGGAGGCAAGGGAAACCTGATGGAATCTTGACAGCTTCGGGGTTCAGGGAGTGAGTAGCTTCCAAAGTGTCCAGAAGGATTTGTGAAGATAACAATAGATAACGAGGTGAGGGAGCGGTGGAATGGAGTAGAGAGGGCCTCAAAGGACCAGGGCAAGAGAAGCGCAAACATGCTCTTGAGGGGAGGCGAAGGTTAGAGGCAAGTAGGTACAGCTGGGGAATGAGCGGGTTAGTGGATGAGGATGGGATGGAGGTTACGGGTCAGCATGGGAACACTGGCAAATACTATCATTCGGAGATCAGAGACCGGGATGGGAAAATCTTCGGAACATCACATTTGGTGGCTGAAAAAGTAAAGGCTCCACCAAAATCATCCCCTGGGCAAATCCGGTCGAGAGAAATCCCCCAAACAAGTAGAAAAGTGGGAAAGCGCTAAGGGCCTGCAAAAGGAAGATAGTGAGGAGCGGAGAGAGAGGCGCTCCGTCATGCCCACATCCAGGGAGTATCACACAAGGCAGTTTCTAGGGCTGGGGGGACTCAGGGGTAGTGCCCCGGCCACTATGCTCCATCCTCGACGCCGTCCCTGCCGGTTAGCAAAAAGGAAAACATCTCAGGGATGCCGGGCTGGAAACCCCAGCCAGGCGTGACCTTCTCCACCAGCCCCAGAGTTTCGCCCCCTATGGAAAGGCTCCAGCTCCGTCCCCGCTGCCCCAACCCCATCTGGGTGGGGGCCGGGGAACCCCCCTGGGCCACCGTGTGTGTTTACGTAGCGAGGAGAGCCACAGGACGGTGGGGGACACTCGGTCGCTATCCACATCCCCGCCGGCTGCCAAGCACAGCCGGAGCTCCCTCCGCTGCCTCCGTCCCTCACATAAACACTGGCCCGCCGAGCCCCCGACGCGAGAGCATTGGGGGATGGCGCCGCCACTCACCTCTTCGGGAATGGCCGGGTCCGCAGCCGAAGAGGCCGCGGCGCCAGCGCCGGCCTCGGGCTCCACGTCTCCATTGAACAGAGCCTGGTCCTGCTCGGGGCCGCCGCCGCCACCGCCGCTGCCGCCGCCGCCGCCGCCGCTGCCGCCACCGCCGCTGTTGCTGCCACCGCCGCCACTCAGCGCCGCCATCTTCGAAGCGCAAGCCGGGGCCGAGCGGCAGCCGCGGGGCGGGGAGGGGGAAGGGAGGCGCAGGGCGGGCGGAGGCGGGCGCGGAGGCGCGGGGGGCGTGGGCGGAGCGGCCGGGGCGGAGGCCACCTCAGGAACCCGCCGGCGGCCCCCGGCGCAGCCGAGCCTGAGGGGATTGGGAAGGGGGGGAGGGGGAGGGGGCGGAGACGACGAGGAGTCGCCGCGGCAACGGCGTCACCCGCGTGTCACGGCCGTGACGTCACCGGGGTGCGTGACGTCATCGAGGAGCCCCCTCGCGCCGCCGTCGTCAGGGGAGTGTTCCTTCTCCTCCAACCACCCGCGCGCTCACACGTTTCCCCCGCTCAGTTTCCATGGCTCCGCTTTCCTACTTTTCCTCGGTCCTCAGGCTGTTCTGTCATGTGGGATTTTTACTAGAAGAGCAGGGGTGGTGTTCTAAGAGAACTTAAAATCCTAGAGGGAGGAAGGCGGCCGGGAAGCCTATATTACTTGTCACTGCCGTTACAAAGAGGCTCTAGGTATCGTTAGAAAACAAAAGCCTAAAACCTCAAGGTTGGAACATCAGCCAAGCCAAATGTCATAGAAATACGTCTTGGAGCAGCTAAATTCTAAGTATGTGGTTTGCATACTTAAAGGACTTGATCAGTTGAAGTGCGTATAAATGAAAATCTAAAACCTGGTTTTCAGTGTCTTTATTGACTGGTCTCATTCGCTTAGTGTCAACGGCTTCTTCCATGCACTAGGGTCTGAGAAAAGCATATAGCATTATAGACATTTTAAGCATCAAAACAACAACAACAACAACAACAAAAAACCATTCAAAATATTTTGTAGACTCTGGTTCAAGGTTTCTCCACAAACTATGTATTTTTAAAAATGGGTGAAGAGAGTTAAATTATCTTTGAGAAGTCCAAGTTACAGAATTAAATTAAATCCAATTTATTGTTTAAAATACATTTACCCAAAAGAAGGGAATAATGGAGAGAGGGTGTATGTTAAAGAAAAGAGAAAGCGGTAGAAAAAACATGTTCCTGAGGGTGTGCAGTTAACTGCCAAAGTAACTCAACATGGAGTCACGGGAGCTTGGTGTGTGTGTGTGTGTGTGCGTGTGTGCGTGCGTGCGTGTGTGTGTGTGTGTGCATTTACATTGATGGAAAGGGGGCAGTCACCACTAACCTCTTTATTGTGTTTAGGAAGATTTGAGAGGTAGAAAGTTTCTCAAACAGGATGTCTGTGCATTTGATCTGGTCTCCATCAGCCTGGGAGCTGATGCTGCTGTTTCAAGGTAAGAGGCACACGTGTGACTGCTTGGCAAATCAAAACTTGAAGTTCTTGTATGGTGAAAAAAAAATTGCTACCGATCAAATAACCATCCTGTGTTTGTCAATGTCATTGGAATTCTCTTCCAAGTAGGGAAGTTCCCCTGAGAACTACATTTAAGTCAGAAGTTGGTTTAACAGATACGAGTAAAGGAGATTTAAAAAAAAAAAAAAAAACCAGCTGGGCGGTGGTGGTGCATGCCTTTAGGTGGATTTCTGAGTTTGAGGTCAGCCTGGTCTACAGAGCAAGAGAACAAGTTCCAGGACAGCGGGGCTGCTGCCTAGAGAAACAAACCCTGTCTTGAAGAACAGAGGGGAGAGGAGGACGAACATAGGGACAATGTTATCAAAGCTGCGCTAGTTTAAGGCACCTTTGAGAAATAACCAAAAACATACAATGACTAAGGGCAGTAAAACAGAGCTGCAACCAGGCAAGGGACCCCCCTCTTGATTTGAAACCCAACTGTCAGGATTTGGAGTTTTTGTTTGTTTTTAGTCCCTAACTGTCCTAGTTTGCTTTAAAAATATTATTTCCTAAGAATATATTATTATATCTCTTCTTTATAACACTAAAAGTTCTAAGACATTTTCAGTGGTTGCGTTTTAAACACTAGCCCTTTCAGCATCCATCTGTATACAGTGATCGTGTCTTCCATGATTGTCTCTTCACAAGATGGCTGACCTCATCCATTAATGTGCCTTCTTGTTAGTTTCCATTCGCCCAACTTTGTTACCCCTGGTTAGTTTTGGGTAACAGTGTGCCTGCTGTATGTGTGTGTCTCCTCACCCTCAATAAAAGCCTTTCTTCAGCTGCTGATTCTGTCTGTTCCTCCTTGCTGCCTTCCAGATTTCTCCACTGCTTCCAGGCACAGCCAGGCTCAAGATGTTTCCTGCCTTTTAATGCTTTAGCTGGCAGAGAAAGGAACCCAATCAAGACCCCCAAGTGGGACCATTTTTTGAGACCTTATCCAGGATTCCTTTTGAGGACCACCAACTCATCCAGGTTGTCACTGTCTGGTTGTGACTTCAGCAAATAGAACCAGGATTTCACTCAGGTTGTTGTCCACTTCCACTGGACATTGCCTGTGGTACAGATGGCCCGAGGCATCTTTTGCTGATGCAACATCTCTCCCAGCACACGTCAAGAATATACTGTCACCAAATGGCTGTGGTATGTTCTGGACCGACGTTTTACCGTGAGCCCTTAGATTACCTCTCCTCTGAGTCACCGTTGCTCCTCACTTCTCACCTTTTCTGTCAGCAGGTAAGAACCACCTGTGTCCCAGGCCCCTAAGAGCCCTTAGGGTGTCCTTCGAAGGAGGCGGGGCTAGGAGTTAGATTCCCTGGCAGGCGGACAGATAGGGAGAAGAACCATGCCTAGGTTATAAAGATGTTGAACTTTCAAGATGGCCAGCTTCTTCCTTACCTTCCTGACCTGAGACTAAAGCATAGCAGTTTAAAGGGCCTTGTGGTCTTTTCTCCTGTCAGTGGGCCCCCTAGCTGATGGACTGGTTTGACAAGCTCAAAACCAGATCAGGATAGGTTTACACACCAGCTGCAGGCCATCAGCCACCAAGTTTTTCTTTAAACTGACCAGCCCTAAATTAGGGAAGAAAGACCTTTCAGAGACTGAAGAAGACACTAGATTTTTTCAGCTTTGTGTGGGGTCTTTTTTTTGTGTGTGTGTTCCTGCTCTATGCTTGTTTCCTTGTCACCAATTAAAGCTGTTCTCAACTGTGAAAATAAATAAATACATAAATAAATAACTTAAACAAGCTGAGCAAGCCATGGGGCACAAACCATCAAGCGGCATTTCTTCACAGTCTCTGCTGCAGTTGTATCTCTGGGTTTCTCCCGGGTTCCTCCCTCCAGTCTTAGTTTCCCTAGGTGATGGACTAGAACCTGGAAACTGAAATAAACCCTTTCCTCCCCAAGTTGCTTTTGGTCATGGTATTTATCACAGCAATGAAAAGTAAAATAGGACACTGTCTTCAAATCTAGATATCTGAGACTTCTTTGGGGGCATTTAAAATCCCACAGTTAGAAAAAAAAAAGCTGGGGGTGATAACACTTACCTTTAATTCCAGTTCTTCGGAGGCAAAGGCAGGAGGATCTCTGAGTTCGAGGCCAGTCCAGAGTGAGTTCCAGGACACCCAGGGCTACACAGAGAAACCACTGTCTCAAAAAAACTAAAAGAATAAAAAGGCTGGAAATTCTTTGACACAACTTCCATCAAAAAAAAAAAAGAGGATCCGGATACCCTCTTTCTGAATTTGAGCCAGATTCAGTGACTTCCCTGTATCCAAAAAAACACAGCCTACGTGGTGCTGTGTGACTTTGGGAGCTAGACCACAAAATATGAAACAGCTTTCAACTCGCTTACTGGAACAGAAGGCACTGGAGCCCTGCCTTGTAAGTTTGGTTACCCTGAAGTAGCCATACTAAGAGGAAGCTGGGGTACATGAAGAGTCTGACCTCCTGTGGGTCCTTAGCTGTAGCTCCAGGTTAACTGTCAGCTCTGTGCATAAATGCCTCTGGAGCATTCCAGTCCTCAACTCTGCAGATACCCCCAGGCATGGAGTCTTACTCTGCTGAAGCCCCAGATGTGGAGCAAAGAGATAAGCCACCTTTGTTTTGCTTTGTCTGAATTTTGAGGGTAATTTCACACTTTTCAGAAGGCAAAGCTGTAATATTTGAGCCCCACAATGCTATAATATCGCAAGGAACAAGCTTAGATCCTTGGTTGTGCTTGTTTGCAGTAGCTTATTTATATTGTTTTATTGTTGTTAGATAGGCCATCTTGGGTTGGTATTATTAGCATCATCATCATTATTACTATCATCTTATAGATTGAAAAACAAGACAAAACCAGGTATAGTGGTATGCCATTCTAGAGCTCAGGAAGCTGAGACAGGAGGCTGATCAGTTGGAGGCTCTCAGCCTGGGTTATGTTATAAAGTGACAACCTATCTAAGAAACATTAACAACAAAACAATAAAAAAGACATACCAAAGAAACCCAATAAAGAGGAATTTAAGTTTACCCATTATGGGATTATGTAGTCAAAATGTTGACATACTGACACTAAAATCCTGAACCTTGGGCACCAAAGTTTATGCTTTCTCTTTATTGTTTCTCTTCTGGATACTGTGGAACATTTTTGTTTGTTAGTTTGTTTTGCGTTTTTTCAGAGGGTCTCACTCTGTGAACACTGGCTGCCTGGGAACTCACTCTGTAGACCAGGCTGGCCTCAAACTCTTAGAGAGCTGCTGGGATTAAAGGCATGTGCCACCGTACCATGCCTGGCCTGATTTAGAGTTGTTTTAAAACTACCATCTTCCTTTCCTTTCCTTTCCTTTCTTTTCCTTTCCTTTCCTTTCCTTTCCTTTCCTTCTTTTGAAAATAATGAACTAGATTCTCTATAGAAATGACTGTGCTCTCTCTGTCTCACTCACTTCCAAAAAGATTCCATACAAGTCCAGTCCTCTCTGCTTTGTGGTGGGGAATTACCAAGATGTATCTCAGAATCTTAGTAGTCTGGTGACCAGACCCTCACTTTATCTTGACAACTTTTGAGGCCTTGCTGCATGCAAAGGTAGGTACAAGTCCTTTGTCACTGGACACAGCCTGTCTTCCCACCTCTTCCCACAGCCCTGTGCTGCCATACGTGGGTGGATATGCTGAAAGCCTCTACCCCAAACAGTGTTCCTGGAGTTGGAATAAGCCAAGCCAGGATGGAATCTAAACAGAAACAGAATACTTTCCTTTTGTGTTGTGGTATGCTGTATGAACATCAAAACAGTACTGTCTAGAATCCTACATTCCTACAGACGCTTTAGTCAACAGTTCTTAGAAGTTTGTCTCAACACCCCACCCCACCCGCTCCCCCTGAGCATCCACACATCCACAGAAAATGGGAAGGGCAATGTGGCCGGAAGTGCTGGCGTGATCCCCCCCCACTACCTCAGCTAATGGCCGGAATAGGTAGAGTTCTGTGGTGTGTCACCTTTCTCCCTTGGAGGTGAGCTTACGTCTAGCCGCTTTTCCGATCCTCAATCCTGCATTCTGATGGATGGTGGGGAACCCTACTTGTCAGCCACATCAATATGCTCAACTCTAAAAAAAGAAGTAAGCAGCCTTTTAGAAGCTTCTAGAGTTCCAGCTGGGGTCATTGATACATAGCTGATCACAGTTGGTTTTCCTTATGAAATAATATTAGTATTGTGGATAACGTATTCTTTGTTACCTAATGGTCAGCAACTGGTACAAGCTGGATACATAAGAATGAAAATAGAGTCACAGGACTGGATTCAGGCCAGCTCTCCTCCAGAGGAGTACTTGGAATTCCCTCTGGAATTCCAGATTCAACCCAAATCTTTTAATTATGGGGATCTTGATAATATCTTCAACTGGCACCTCCCTTTTACCAGACTATCTAACTTTTACCCATGAAAACCTTGCTTCTAGATTCATGAAATATATTAGGGTACTGTGTTCTTAACATTTAACAAAAGACATTCATGTCACAATATTATTTTATCATAACATCTTGCTCACACTAGCCTTGGGTATGTTAATGAGATCGAGACTGTCTTAGTCACTGTTCTATTGCTGTGAAGAGACACCATGACCATGGTAACTGTTATGAGAAAACATTTAATTAGGGGCTTGTCTACACTTTCAGAGGCTTAGTCCATTATCTTCACGGCAGGGAACATGGCACGAGGCATGGCAAGTGTGCTGCTGGAGAAATAGTTGAGAGCTCTATCCTGGTCTGCAGTCAGACAGAGCAAGATTGGACCTGACACAGGCTTTTAATGCCTCAAAATCCACCCCCAGTGACATATTTCCTTCAACAAGGCCACACCCCCTAATCCTTCTAATCCTATCAAAAAGTTCCACTCCCTAGTGACTAAACATTCAAATATATGAGCTTACAGGAGCAATTCGTATTCAAGCCACCACATAGAGTTCTTGAAGGTATTCTTTGTGAATTTATTTTTGTGCTAAATTTTTGTTTTTATTTATGTGTGTGTATGCCTGCTTGTCCATATGTACACTGTGTATATACAGATGTCTGAGGAGCCCAGAAGAGAATATCAGACCCCCTGGAATAGGAGTTATAGGCAGTTATGACCCAGCTGATGTAGCTGCTGGCAACCGAACCTGAGTCTTTTGCAAGATCGGTAAGTGCTCTTAACTGCTGAGCCATCTCCCCAGATCCCTGTGCTCTTTTTTCTTTGTTTTTATAGAAGGTGAAGTATGACAGGTTATCTTGTGGCAGCGGGGAAGGAGGACTGTAGTCTTAGAACAGCCTACTCTTGACTGCCTTCTGAAATTTTGCTTCCTATGCTTTCAGCTACTTGTGGTCATCTGTGGTCTTAAATATTAGAGGAAAAATTCCAGAATTTATCAGGCTTGGGGCTTTGTTTTGTCTCTAGCTTTTGGAACTCACTGGGTAGACCTGGCAAACCCTAAACTTGAGCCATCTTCCTGCCTTTTGCCTTCAAAGAAGTGGGATTGCAGGACTCACAAGCTCAAGACTCACAACCCTTGTAAAGCTAGGAGAAAAATTCCAAGATATGTACTCTGCCCTCCATATGAGGATTGCGGCACATGTGTGCTGACACTCAAAACAGCCCATACACATACATAAAACAGTAATAACTATTTTTTAAAGAATACAGTGAAGAGTATAGGGTGAAAATGAGACATTTCTAAATAAATGAAAAAGTAAAATTTCTTAATCAAACTTGATTGTATATTAAATTGATAATTGTACAGGGAAAAATTATTAATTTAAATACCTTTTGAATGTAGGGTTTTTAATTCAGCTAGCTTTTGAATGTAGGGTTTTGCTTCCTTATTAATTATTTTTGGTGTTTTTTAGAGATTGAATTTAGGGCCTTGTGCATGATAGGCAAGTACTCTACTACTGAACACGTGCTTCTATGCCAGCCCTTTGTCACTTTTCATTTTGAGGCAGGGTCTTGCTCAGTTGCCCAGGCTAGCCTTGAACTTGCCATCTTCTAAGATCACGGGTTTGTGCTCCAGGCCAAATTTGAATATAGTTTTCTGGTGTACGTTTTTACTGTGGCAAAGTAGCCAAGCGGCAACAGTTTCTCAGAATTCTTTCCATCGAGTAAGACCTACCTAACCGTGTGTGTGTGTGTGTGTGTGTGTGTGTGTGTGTGTGTGTGTGTGTGGTGAGAGAGAGGGAGGGGGGAGGGAGAGAGGGAGCCATGTGGAATCCTAGCATCACCAACAGGACTAGAACTCAACATTATGTAAATTTCTTGTGGCGCATCAATTATTATTTGAGCCAAAAGAGTGTGAATGCAAGTCCAGGAAACAAATGTAGAATGGGGCGTACTGTGCAGAAAAGATCACGTACCCTAAGAATCCAGCTTGGTGGGGGAGCGGGAGTCAATGGTTGGGACTCCTTAGTTAAAAGACAAAAGAACACCAGGCAGTGAGGGCCCACACCTTTAATCCAGCAATCAGGAGGCAGAGGCAGGTCTCTGTGTGTTCAAGACCAGCGTGGTCTACAGAGTGAGCGCCAGGCCAGCCAGGGCTATATCGGAAAACCTCAAAAAGCGAGAGAGAGAGAGAGAGAGAGAGAGAGAGAGAGAGAGAGAAGAGAGGGGGGGGAGGGGAGAGGAGAGGGAGAGGTTAACATTAGGGAACTAGATGAAAAATATAGCAGTCTTTATAATGCTGTTATTTTACCATTAATGTGCATCCCAAATAGACCCTTACAGAGATGAAATTTGGTGACTTTCTAAGGACTGCTCTGCCAGGCATTTCTGGTGTGTGTGTTACTACTGTTACTGCATTCAATTACCTGCCTAAGGTGTATTTCTTATCAATCTATCTCCATCCCTGTTGATTTGTCTGATTTTTTTTGAACATACATGGTTGGAAGTCAAAGTATTTTCTGATGCTTCGGTACAGATGGTTTTGCATCGTGGTTTATGGGTAATAAGAATCCATGAGAGAAATTCTTTGCTGGTTCTTTCTCAGGTTTTAATAAGATCCTGTATGTATATCCATTTATCACATAAGAATTTTCTTGTATGTTAAATTACCACACACATTTTTGCTATACTTATTTTCAGTTAAAAGCTGTTTTCCTGTCTCCTCAGGATATTTTGTAATGCATCCTATTTCCATTTCTTCATTTCTTAAATCAAAAAATATTGATGGAATGCTTACTTTGGCAAAACGCTTTGCCGGGGTTTTGTGTAATCTGAATGGTAGTGAGAGTGTTGGCTTGTGTTTGTTGTAACACTTAACTATTGCTGTGGATGAGCCCTGTATACAGTTCACTATTAGAAAACAAATCTCTAATGGTACTCTATTTTACAGGCAACAAACCTTCCTGTACTGTTTTTAACTTCTCTTATGCTAATATTCAAATGTATGTTTTACTTTTGTCTTTGATGTTAAGTATTGATACGGTTCAAGGAGGCTTTATCATGTGGATGGCTGCTGGGCATGGTGGCATATGCCTTTAATCCCAGCACTTGGACTAGGAGGCAGGAGCAGGTTAATCTTTGCAAGTTCAAAGCTAGACTGATCTACATAGCACGTTCCTGGTGGCCAGTGGTAGTAGTTTCGCCCCACCCTGCGCCAAGAACAAACTGTGCTGCTCTGTTCATCCATGCCTTCTTTCCTAGCTCATAGGATAAAGCATTACTCGGTTGGTTTGGGAGTTGTTTTGCACTATTGTTGACTGTTTCCATTGTCTCAAAATCTCTGTTACCTTAGATTTCACAACTGTACTTACTCCCGCTTTTCCTCTTAAAGGCCTTGGATTGTTCTTTGGGGTATCAGCTTTCACCATTGGCAGGATAATCTTCCTACAACCCAAATCTTCCCTTATTTCATTTCTCAAAGCACCAGTCATAGTCTATTTAGACCATTTCAGCAAAGTATCATAGACTGGCTCATTTAGAAACTACAGAAGCGTTTTCTCACCAGACTGTAGGCTGGAAATCTAAGATCATAGTGTCCTCATACTGAAATTCTGGCGAGGGTCCTCATGAATGTTACCGACTGTCATTTCCTCATCTTTCAGAAAGCAAGTGTAGCAATTCTCAGAGTTCCCTTTTGATAAGGTCACTATAGTTCCGTGTGTGAGAGCCCTGTACTTAGAACCCCCTCAGAGGTCTCACATCTTCATGTTGCCTTGTACTTAGAACCCCCTCAGAGGTCTCACATCTTCATGTTGCATATTAAGAGTCTGAATTTCAGCATACAAACACAAACAGAACTATTGTGGAATATTAATTTGAGATGTGTTACCTTTGTTTATGCTGTGGAATATTTGTTTAATGGTGCAAAGATGTGTTGCGTTCTTTTGTGTTGCCTTTGCTTAACAGTGTGAAGCTGTGATCCATTGCCTGTCTAAAACACCTGATTGGTCTAATAAAGTCGAATGGCCAATAGCAAGGCAGGAGAAAGGGTTGGCAGGGCTGGCAGGCAGGGAGAATCCATAGTAGGAGAAATCTGTGAGAAAAAAATTGAGGAGCCAGCCACCTAGCAACACAGTCAGTCATGGAGTAAGAAGTAAAGGAAGATACAGAAATAGAAAAAGGTAAAAGCCCAGAGGCAGAAGATAGATGGGATAATTTAAGTTAAGAAAAGCTACGTGGAAACAAGCCAAAGTAAGATCAGGCATTCATAAGAAAGAATAAGAATCATGTGATTTATTTGGGAACTGGGCGGTGGGTCCCAAAGAGCCAAAAGAGTAAAAAGTAAACAAACAAACAAACAAAAACCCAACAACTACACAAACACCTATCCTTTTACAGATTCCATTGACTTCATTTAAAATGATGATTCCCAAACCCGTGTCCTGGTCTAGCCTTTGCTACCTGGCCCTAGCCTCTGTACCCAGCTACCTGGTATAGGCCTCTCCTGAATACCCATCCTATTAACAGCTGTTCCTTTGAACAGTTCTTTAAACTGATCTCATTTTGGGGCACCACTTTGAATTTTCTTATATGAAGATAATATTGACCTCATATTATCTTTGCTGATATAGCAAAAATCCCTGTGGTCTTTTTAGTAATTGAGTTCACCTACTTCAGAAATCTCAGCAGCAGCAGACTGGCCCATATCTGCCTCTTCATTGTCACAACTTTCCTCTGCTGAAAGAAAATATGTGTTTGTCCCTTTAGATGGTTTTTTTTCTCCCCCCCCCCCTTCTTCTTTTTTTTTCTGTTTGTTTTTCAAGATAGGGTTTTTCTATAGCCCTGCCTGTCCTGGAACTCGCTTTGTAGACTAGGCTGGCTTCAAATTCATAGATCCACCTGGCTCTGCTTCCCAAGTGCTGGGATTAAAGACATGAGCCACCACTGCCTGACTTTGATGTTTTTCTTGGACTACACTTCATTACTTCTTTACCAGTCTCCTTTACTTTTGCGCCTGGAATTCTGGTTTCAGCATCTGTCATGTTTATTTCTCCTCATTTTTATTAATAACTATATATTAGATAACTAATATAGTGATATTTGGTTTGTAATCTAACAAATAACGCTTGCCTGAACATCAGAGTGCAGAGCTAAGCCACTAGTTAGCCACAGAGGCTGGGTGATGGTTTGCACATGCCTTTAATCCCAGCACTCTCAGAGACAGAGGCAGATGGAGGGATCTCTGTGAGTTCAAGGCCACCCTGGGCTAGACTAGACTGATCCATTCTCAAAGAGAAACAGCTTTCACATCTTTGATCCCAGCACTTGGGATCATATGCCTTTCATCCCAGCACTAGAGAAGTGGAGGCAGAAGGGATATGACTGAGTAGAGAGAGGAATATAAGATGGGAGGAGACAGGACCTTAGTTGCAGTCTGTAGTCTGTAGATGTGGTCTGAGGATTTCTAGAGACAGTATTGCTCCCTTCGGTCTGAGCATTGGTAGAATTAAGAACTCTAGTAGCTGGTTGCTCTGCTTCTCTGATATTTCAGCATTAACCCCTATAGACTCTGGGTTTTTATTATTAAGACCAATTAGAATTCATGCTACTTGGGATAAAACCAGACTCTCTGAACATGGCGGACAATGAGGGCTGCTGAGAAGCCAAGGACAATGGCACTGGGTTTTGATCCTACTGCATGTATTGGCTTTGTGGGAGCCTAGCCTGTTTGGATGCTCACCTTCCTAGACCTGGATGGGATGGAGGGGGGAGGACCTTGGACTTCCCACAGGGCAGGGAACCCTGACTGCTCTTCGGACTGAGGGGGATGGGGGTGGGGCGTGGGGAGGGGGGAAAGGAGTGGGGGGAGGAGGCAGAAATTTTTAATAAAAAAAGAATTCATGCTACAAACTAAGACAATTGTTAATTTGGTATTTTATGACTATGTTTGGTTTAGATTGCTTGTATTTCTGTGGACTACAGTCAAAATAGTTTGTGTATTAAAGTAACAATGGCTCCAGGAGGCAAATCATCCTAATTATTCAAACTTTTCCTTTTATGTGTATAATCTATCTATTGATAACCCAATCACAGATAGACAGGCATCTTTCTAGAACTAGCATGGTTTTGTATGTGCTACTTTTTATATCAGAGCACCTCTTACATCAATATAAACATGACTTGACTGGTTTTCTACATAACCATTTCCTTTCTATAGTTAAAGTCATTAGTTACTAAAATAGTGAAAGAAGTCAAGAGTGAGAGACTCAGGAGCCAGGCGCACTGTTCCTTTGCTCAGAAGATTGCATATTCTTTCATGTTACTTAATAGATCTCAAATGTAAGGCTAGTGTGTCCTTCCAGATCAGACTTGATCCAGTGGTTTTTGAAATGCTGAAGGAAAGATATAACTAAAACTGCTGTTGAGAACTAAGGATCAGGCAATCATTGGCAGGGCCGTGGTGGTGGCTGACAACTAGGCTGGACTCGACTAGAAACTGAATTTTTTTTCTACTGGATTATAGGATATTGATGCAGACATTGGCCTTGTGTTACTATTCTACCAATAGAAGGATCTGAATATAAAAATTGAAGTTGAAATGTCTGACCCTAAGCAGAAGAATGCTTCGAGAGATCTCCAACTGAAAACAGCACAGTTAAAGGCAAAATGCAGACCATGAAGCAGTATAAAAGCCCTTTGTGTGAAGAATTGAAATAGCCAGGGGAGGATCATCCGACCCCTGTCCTAGCGTATTTTACCAATGGTGATGACACCGGTTCCTTGAATTAGTGTTGGTGTGCTTGCTGCACAGGGTTTCTGATCACTGAGCAATATTCAGACTTCCTTACTAATGTGGAGCTGAAATATGACATCAGAGCCAATACAGTTGTCCTTAAGACGCTTGTAGGATGTCAGATGTGTGAAGTCACGTGAGGTGTCACACGAGTTTTCCTCTCTGAGAAGGAGCACCTACCTGTCATGTCACCCAGATGGTTGTATGTCTATAGGTGGCAGTCATTCAGTCATCTGCTGTGCTGGCTAGTTTCATGTCAACTTGACACAAACTAGAGTCCTCGGAGAGGAGGGAGCCTCAACTGAGAAAATTTCCATAAGATTCGGCTGTAGGCAAACTTGTGTGTAGGGCATTTTCTTAATTAGTGATTGATGGGAGAGAGCGCAATGCATTGTGGGTGGAGCTATCTCTAGGCTGGTGGTCCTGGGTTCTATCAGAAAGCAGGCTGAACAAACCATGTGGTAAAAAGCCAGTAAGCAGCACCCCTCCATGGCCTCTGCATCGGTTCCTGCCTCCAGTTTCCTGCCCTGTTTGAGTTCCTGTCCTGACTTCCTTCAGTGATGAACAGTGATATGGAAGAATAAGCCAAATAAACCTTTTCCTCCCCAACTTGCTTTAGTCATGGTGTTTCATCACAGCAATAGAAACCCTAACTAAAACAGCCTCTTTGAGAGAATTGGTCCTAGAATATCTTTATAAACATGAAATCTACTTAGTAAGCCAAAGAATGAGTCTGTGTGTATGGGTGTGTGTGTGTTTGTATGTGTGTGTGTATAGAGTGTTTGTGTGTGTGCATGTGCATCTCCTACATGCACAATTGGAGATCAGAGGAAGATACTCAGTGTCCTCCTCTATATCTCCCCCCATTATTTCCTTGACGTACGGTCTTCCTCTGAACCCGAGTCTTACCAGTTCTGTAGCCTGAGTGCCCAGCAAGCTCCCTGGATCCACCTGTCACTGCCTCCCAGTGCTGGGGTTACAAGCCTGTATGGCCTGGCTTTTACATGGGTGTTGAGACGTGAACTTTGGACCTCGCCCTTGCACAGAAGATGCTCTTAACCACCAAGGCATCTTTCTAGCCCCAAACTAAAGATTTATGAAGATCAAAAATCATGAAATTTTGTGCCTAGATATAGGCAAACACCCAATTATTTTCCCCTCAAAAATCAAAGTCACTGGTAAAGTTGCCATAGATAGTAAAGTATGTAATTTAGGTAACATGCTTATTTATCTTTTGTTAAATTGAGAGATTGGACACAGCACATGAAGGTGATGGTGTATTGGGCATTGGATCAGTATGCTAAGACCATCACAGACTGGACAGTGAAGAAGAGTGTTAAGAGATGTTGGTAAGAGATGAAGCGTGAACAGAAAGAGGATGCTGACAGGAGATGTTAGCGGGAGACTTTGTGAACAGAGGGCCTGAGAACCTGGGAAGCAGAGTGTCATGGATATTGGGACTGACATTTCCTCAACCCCACAATGTGCATACATGTGCACTCTTTGGATGGCGAGAAGACTGTGAAGAGTACTCTCAGCATCAGCATCAGTATGTCCCTAGGTGGGGTAGACAATCGCTAGGACCAACTGAAATTGATGAGAAAGAGCATGGTGGATCCTATGGGGAACTGCTGTCTGATTACTCCAAATCTTAGTGCCACTGTTAACACCATGGACTGTCACCTTCCACATTCGACACAGCGTGACACTCTTTTGTGCTCTGGAACCGACATTCATCCCCAACACGGTGTCAGTCCTGCCCCCTGGGATTGGGCAATGTGGCTGCCTGGTCTTGGGAATCATCTCTTTTGGAAACTCCCAGACATAATTACAGGCTGCATTTTATGAGCTGCTGAGGTTCAGACTATCAAACTGGAAGAAACTCAAGCTATTAGGATTTCTACTTTTGGGTTACTATGTCCTAATTCATTTCTGTGGTCTGATAACATCTAAGGATCCTGGTTCCTCATTTTTAACTGTTCTTGTTAGGACTTGCTGTATTGTCTTAGAGCAGGGGCCCGGAAGGAGTTGAAGCAGTGTTTCAGATTCAATGTCATTTCAGATTCAACTGGGATGTGCTTGCCAACACCATGAGAGCTGTGGTCCTGGATAAGTGGGTTGAGGACCACAAACTCATGTTGAATGAAGGGGTTTTCAGGATGGTCTTAGATCTTACCATCAAGTAGATCTTACCATCAAATGTTCACCTCTGAGAAAGATCACGTTTCATTTAAATCTTCTAACTATGGTGTTTGTGTCAGCCTCCAGTGGGAAAAGCACAAAATACATCATTCTGGAAAAACTCTGTAACATCTAAAGAAGAGAACTGCATACCACTTCCTGATACAGTCTGAGTCCTGAGAGAGAGAACACTCATCCGTGGGTCTAGAAATGCTTGTTAACACTTTGACGAGACTCGGCAAACCATTGCCCCATTGGGCCCAGCAGCATCCCATTAAAATAGTTTTTTAATACTACATTCCAAATGAAATGATAAGGCCTAAGCCAACTTCAGGGACAACTGGGTCAAATCTCTAGTTCTGTTGGGAACTGGATTAGTGACCTGTCTCATTGTCGTGATAAAATACTTCACTGAAAGAACTCAGAGAAGGGTTCGTTTTGGCTCACAGTTCAAGAATACAGTCCATCATGGTGGAGAGGTCCCCAGTCTTGAATCACACCAATCATGGTATCCATCATGGTATCTATCATGGTGGTGGCCTTGAGGCCACACTGTGTCCACAATCAGGAAGCAGAGAAGGATATGCCTTCACACTCAGCTCACTTTCTCCTTTTTGTTCAGTCCAGGACCACGACTCATAGAATGGTGGCACCTATGGTTAAGGTGGGTCTTCATTTAGCTGAGTCAAGATAATCTCTCACAGGCATGCCCAGAGGTCACCTAATGTGGGTAAGCCCTTGAAGGACACACAGAGGCTTGTCTCCTAGGTGATTCTTGATTCTGTCAAAGTGATCATATTCACCACCACAAGGACATTCTTATAAACTAGATAAAGCGAGAGGAAAAAACCCAAACTTGGTGTCCAATTTGTATCAACAAAATTATCCCTGAACACAGTTGTTCAAGGCCACACACACACACACACACACACACACACACACACACACACACATATAGCAACCACAGCCATATTCAGTTTGTGCTCCACCCATACACATACCAGTCTCAAACCTATGGGTCTTTTTGTTGTTGTTGTTGTTGTTATTTATTTTTTTAACAAAACAAAATATAGTAAGAAAAAATTTAATGCATCAGAATTGGACAAAACAAACAAATGGAAAGAAAAAAGCACAAAGAGAAGGCATAAGAAACAGAGACCTACGTATCGACACATTCAGGAAATCCATCTAAACACTAAACTGAGGCCATAACATATGCATAAAGGGCCTGGTGCAGACCCGAGCAGGCCCTGTGCATGCTGCCTCAGTCTCTGTGAGTTCCCATGAGCTTTGCACTTGTTGATTTAGAGGGCCTTGTCTCCTTGGTGTCCTCCATCCCCTAGGACTCTTACCTTCTTTCTGTCCCCTCTGCTGCCAGGTTCCCTCAGCTCTGGGGGGATTTGATGAAGATATCTCATTTAGGATATTAAGAAACACATGAGTCCAATATCTCTTACCTCTGCATGTGACTGTGGATCTCTCTATGTGTTCCCATGCTGCAGGAGGAAGCTTCTCTGGTGATGGCTGAGCAAGGCCATCATCTATGAGTATATCTATGACTATAACAGAATGTCATTAGGAGTTAATGTTTTTCTTTTTAGAACAGTAGTATTTGGTTTTGCCCTAAGTCCCTGGGCTATCTAGTCTTGGGTTTTTGATCACCCAAGCAGTGTTGCATTTGAGTTCCATCTTGTGGAGCAGATCTTAAGTCAAATTCCATTTTGTTGGTTACCCCACAAGCTTTGTGCCACCATTGCCCTAACATATCTTGCAGGCAGGGCAGCATTGCAGATCAAGGGGTTTGTGGGCTATGTTGGATTTTTATGTGCTCTCCTGTGCCAAAGATGCAAGCATGTGGAGGTGAAGGCTCTGTGTAGGTACCAGCTCGACTTCTCCTTGTCCAATGAGGTATATAGTCTTTGTCTTCAGCAACGGGGTCTTGCTGCCAGTTTGTGGAGAACAATCTATAGTCTTGACAACAACCTGGGTTGTTTGGAGATTCCTATCAGACCCTCTTGGCCAACAGCTCAATTAGATGTAACCCAATGCTGGTACTGGAAGTTTTTATTTTGTGACATGAGGTGGCCAGTTGGGGCCTGTCTCTCACATTATTTGGTTATTTAATTTCATTCATCATTTTCATATGTGTGTATATTTCAGGAAGTTTCTATTATATCATATATGTGTATATTTCAGGAAGTTTCTATTATATTAGGTTTCCATTCTACACCTCAATTGGTCCTTGATTTTAGCTGTCTTTCCCCCTGTTCCCCTCCCCACTTGATCCTCCTGTTTCAGTTTTCCCATCAATTTATAGCTATCTATTCAATTTCTCTTTCCTAACAAGTTCTATCCCCCTAAGTCATGTTAGGTATAAAGATACCTAACCTCCATGATTCTACAGATTGTAGCTTGATTATCATTGATTAATAGCTAATATCTACATATAAGTGGGTACATACCATATTTGTCAGTCTTTCTGGGTCTGGGATAACTCACTCAGGATGATATTCTCTCTCTCTCTCTCTCTCTCTCTCTCTCTTTCATGGTGGCTTGAAAGAAAATGGTCCTCAAAAGGAGTGTCACTATTAGGAGGCCTTGCTTCAGTAGGTGTCATCTTTTGGAGGAAGTGTGTCACTGTAGAGATTGGCTTTGAGGTCTCATATGCTCAAGATACTGCCCAGTGCCACAGACCACTTCCTGTTGCCTGAAAGATGTAGGACTTGGGGGCTGGAGAGATGGCTCAGTGGTTAAGAGCACTGACTGCTCTTCCGGAGGTTGTGAGTTCAATTCCCAGCAACCACATGGTGGCTCACAACCATCTGTAGTGAGATCTGGCGCCCTCTTCTGGCATGTGGGCATGCATGGAGGCAGAATGTTGTATACATAATAAATAAATAAATCTTAAAAAAAAAAAGATGTAGGACTCTCAGCTACTTCTCCAGAACCATGTCTGCCTATTTTCCACCATGTCCCACCATGATCATAATGGATGGAACCTCTGAACTGTAAGTAAGCCACCCTAATCGAATGTTTTCCTTTATAAGAATTTCTGTGGTCGCACTGGATGGTGGTGGCGCACACCTGTAATCTGAGTACTTGGGAGGCAGAGACAGGCAGATCTTTATGAGTTCAAGGCCAGCCTGGTCTACAAAGCAATTTCCAGGACAGCCAAGCTTAGGCAGTGAAGGAAATCATCAAAAAAATGAAAGCTGGTAAAAATTAAACAAGGGGACATATTCCAGCCTAAGCAAGCAGTAGAATCTGGCAGCTTTGGCCACTTGGTTCTGGCTTTGGAGTTAAGGATAGAAGAACTATAGAATTTGCCTCTGTGACTAAGAAAAGTCACTGAGGCCAAGGTATGTGTCAGGGGTGTCTCTGAATCAAGCCCTAGAGAGGCCACTGTGTGAAGCTGTGAAGTTGAAGCTTGGATTGCCGTGGAGACCGCAAGATGTTGGAGATGCCAGAGTCATGGGATACCTGCCCAGGAAAGCTGCTAACAGGGAGTGGAACCACCCAAGAGAAAGAAGTGTGTTGCAGTCAACAAAGCTGAAAGTTGAAGTTCTGAAGAACACTTGGACAGTCTCCAGTCAGTGGTTGGCTATTCCTACATTTTCAGCGACAATTTACCCTAGCACAATTGGCAGGACCAATTGTAGGTCGACGGTTATATGGCTGGCTTGGTGTTCTAATCCCTCCACTGGAAATCTTGCCTGGTTACAGGCATGGGCAGTTCTGGTTCCATATCCCCTATTGCTGGGAGTCTTAGCTGGGGTCACCCTTGTAGATTCCTGGGAGTTTCCATTGCACTAGGTTTCTACCTCACCCTGAAATGCCCCCCCCCCTTACAGTCGTCTCTTCTAGGACTCTCCCTCTCCACCTCCCCACCTGATCCACCTTCTCCCATTCCCATGTCCCCTAATCCACCCATGAAATCTATTCTGCTTTCATTCCCTGGAAGACCCACGTGCCCCCCCCTCCCCCTTGAGAACTGGTTGATACTTAGCTTCTCTCGGTCTGTGGACTGGAGCATGGTTACCCTTTCCTTACAGCTGATATCCACTTAGAAGTGAGTACATGTTTGTCTTTTCATTTCTTTCTTAAATACTGTCCTGACTCATTTTTCATTCAGTAGTGAACCATTCAGTTTCCGTGAGTTTCTAAGTTCTCTGTTATTTCAGTTGTTGATATTCAGCTTTAATCCGTGGTGGCCAGATAGGATGCACGATATTATTTCAATTTTCTTGTATCTGTTGAGATTTGCTTTGCATCTGGGTAGGTGGTCAATTTTGGAGAAAGTTCCATGAAGTGCTGAGAAGAAGGTGTATTCTTTTGTGTTTGGGTGAAATGTTCTGTAACCATCTCTTAGGTCTGCTTGGTTTGTGATTTCCTTTAGCCCCAGCTGGTCTGGATGATCTGCTTATCTTTGAGAGAGGGGCACTGAAGTCTTCCTCTGTCAGCACGTGAGGGTCAAACTGAGATTTAAGCCGTAGCAGTGTTTCTCTTATAAACTTGGGTGCCCCTGGGTGCCCCTGTGTTTGGTGCAGGGATGTTGAGAATTGTAGTGTTCTCTTGTTGGAATTTACCTTTAATGAATACGTAGATTCCTTCCCTATCTCTTCTGATTAGTTTTGAAGTCTGGTTTTGTCAGATATTAAAGTGCTTCACCAGCTTGCTTCTTAGATCCATTTGCTTAGAATATATTTTCCTATTCTTTTAACTGCAGGTGATATCTATCCTTGATGTTACAGTGTCTTGAATGCAGCAGAAAGATGGATCCTGTTTTTTAATCCATTCATTCAGTCTGTGTCTTCTTATTAGAAAATTGAGACCATTGATGTTGAGAGATATCAGTGAGAAATGTTTAATGATTCCTGTTATTTTGTTGTTATTGTGTTTTTGTGTTTCCCTCTTTTGATTTTTCTGTTCTCGGATTATTTATTCCTTGTGTTTTCTTTGGTGTGTTAACCTCATTAGGTTAAGATTTTCCTTCTAGCACTTTCCGTAGGGCTGAATTTGTAGATAGATATTACTTAAATTTGGTTTTATCTAAAATATCTTAATTTTTCCATCTATTTTTGATTGATAGTTTTGCTGGATATATTTGTCGTGCCTGGCATCTGTGGGTTTTTTTTTTAAAGAATCTGTAGAACATTTGTTCAGCCCATCCTTCTTTTAGAGTCTCCATTGAGAAGTCAGATGTTATTCTAGTAAGTCTGTCTTTACATTTTGCTTCATCTTTCCCCTTTGCAGCTTTTAATATTCTTTATTTCCATATGTTTAGTGTTTTGATTATTATGTGTTTCGGGGACTTAATTTTTTGGCTCAGTCTATTTGGTGTTTTATAAGTTTCTTGAAACTTGATAGGCATCTATTTCTTTAGGTTAGGGAAATTTTCTTCTATGATTTTGTCAAATCATAGGCATTTTCTGTACTTTTGACCTGTGTTTCTTCTCCTTCCTCTATTCCTATTATTCTTAGATTTGTTTTTTTTTTTCATGGTGTCCCAGATTTCCTAGATGTTTTGTGCCAGAATTTGTTTTAGATTTAACATTTTCTTTGACTGAGGTATTTTCTTTTATTGTGTCTTCGGTTCCCTGGGATTCTGTCTTTCATCTCTTGTATCGTGTATCCTGTGAGGCCTGCCTCTGAGGTTTCTGTTCAAGTTCCTAAATACTTCATTTCCAATTCCCTCGGTTTGGGTTTCCTTTATTGATCTGTTTATACCTTCAGGTCTCGAATGGTTTTCTTCATTTCCTTCAACTGTTTATATTTTCATAGATTTCTTTAAGGGATTTATGAATTCTTTTTTAAGGACCACTATTATATTCTAAAAGGGTATTTACGGTCTTTTTATTGCTTCATCTATGTTGGAATACTCAGGGCCTGCTGGGGTAGGGTTGTGGGGCTGTAGCGGGAGATATGTTATCCTGGCTATTAACGCTAGTCCTTTTAAGCTGGCATCTAGGCTTCTGACTTTGGGAAGATTGTAATAGTAGGTTCTGGTATCTGGTCTTGTCTTTGTTGGCTGAGTGTTTTGTTCCTTGGTTTCTGTTCTCTCTGGTTCTTAGAGTGAGGTGACTGTGTGTTGTCTGGTAGGAAACTCTTCTGGGGTGCAGATAGGTGTGGCCACTGGGGTTTCCAGTAAAATGTGGTTCCTGGTATTGGGAGCTGACACTTAGGAATGGGGATGGGCCTGGGGTGGGTGGGTTGCTGTTGGGATTAACAGGGGTGAGGACAGTAGCTGTTCCACCGAGATCTGCTTAGTTGCCTGGAGCTTGGCGTAGAGAGTGAGGCGTGTGTGCGTCTGAAGCAGATGATCTGCTGCAGAGCTAGGGATGAGACTAGGGGATTGGACTTGGAGGAATGGGCAGAGAGGTAAAGATCTGTAGTTAATCTCCCTGCTTCACTGACCAGAGTAGCCTGCAGGTTCCCCAGAAGTGTGTGTAAGAGTTGGGGGCTGGGACAAAGCAATGAGGAGGATGAAGAAGTTTGGAAGGGACGATCTGAGTGAGCTCCTGGAGAGGGGAGAGCAGGCTAGGGATGGGACTTGGGCATTGGTGTGAGGAGCTGAAGGGGAGGAGAAGATCTGCAGTTAGCCTATCTGTTTGCCTGGTTGGCGTGGCTTTTGGGTTCTCAGGGAGTGCCTGGTAGAGTTGGGACCTGGAGAAAGCAATGAGTGAGGGGGTGGGAGTTAGGAGGGGAGGGTCTGTGTGATCTACCAGGGATGGGGGCAGAGAGGAAGGGGGAGGCCTGTCTGCCTGTCTGCTCTATATAGTAAGTTACAGGACAGTTAGATCCACAGAGAGGCCTTAGAGAGGCCTTGTCACAGAAATCCCAAATAACAAAGAAAGAAAAAGAGAAGAGGAGAGAGAGAGAGAGAGAGAGAGAGAGAGAGAGAGAGAGAAGGAGTAAGGGGGGAGGGAGCAAACAAGCAAGCAAGTACCATTTGCAAATCAGCATTGGTTAGATCCAGGCATGACTGTTATCTTATCATTGAAGGGCTGAAGCAGACTGGCGACTTCAAGGCTGCCTGGTCTATAGTGAGTTCCAGCTAAAACTCAGCTACGTAGGCAGACCCTGTTCCAAAATGACAACCAAACCTGTGTCCATGCACATATGCTGCCTATTATGACAATAATAGCGTGAAGGAGCTGGGAGAGATCCAAAAATAGACTATTTTGGATTAAGATGATACTGTTCTACATTAGGTCTTTCCTGTCTTCTAGCACTTTCCCCCTCCTCTGTCTACAAACTTGGAAAGATCAGAGACCGTGCCTGGCTGAGTAGAGAGTAAAGGAGAGAACAAAGTGGAGGAAATCAAAGTCGGCACAGGTCATCTTTCCCACTGCAATGTTCCAGGGAAGGGCAAAGAGAATGTTTAATTTAAATAAGCTCTGTTTCAATTCATTTATTTGCTCTGCTACCATATGTACACTGTTGAATGTTATAGTAATATTTTGTTTATTATAAGACTTTATATAAATATTCTCTGAATAAACAGGATTTTGGGAAGGAGAATTGGCACAGCAATAGTTCTTTAAAAATTGTTTATTTAATGTGTATGGGTATTTTGCCTGCATGTTTGTCTTTGTACCATGAGAGTGCTTGGTGCTCACAGAAGCCAGAAGAGGGTGTCTGATACTTTGGAACTGGAGTTATAGATGGTTGTGAGCCTCCATGTAGGAGCTGGGAACTGAACCTGGGTCCTCTGGAAAATCAGTCAGTGTTCTTAATCACTGAGCCATCTCTCTGGTTCCACATCCATAGTTTCTTGTTTACAAAGGAATAGGGTCCTGGACGCTTAGCCCCAAACTGTGCCAGGCACATTGGAAGCTGGAGACAGATGACTCTGTTGGTCAATGCTCAGTTTGCATCACAGTCCCACTGCTTGCCCGCCTGCCACCGGCCTTGGTGTTCCCCTTTGTAAAATAATACTGCTGCTGTCTAGCTTGTGGGACCGCTGTGAAGGTGGACTGAAATCATCCATACGGACCTCTCAGCACAGGGCCGCACATGCTCACTGTGGAGTCAGTGTGAGATAAACGGTATTTGTTGATGAAAGAATTGCCTCTAAGCACGTCCCTCTGGGCATGTTCATGCTTCAAGTACTCTGGGGCATGAATAAAGTTTAGCGTGAAAGGCCTTTATTCTTTCCTCTGATCTATCAAATGCAGAAAGAGACTGGCTTAATGAACTGGAAGGCAGAGAGTGGTTTAGAGTGCTTATAGCATTGAAGCCACGGCATTCGGTGCCTGTGCCGGACATTTTTCTGGCCAATATGTCTTTTTCCCTATCTGACAGCCTGTGTGTTTCCTTTTCTTTTGAAGCTAGCTGGTTCCTGTTCTAGTATCTGCCTTGAATTTCTTTCTTGTTCTTTTTTTTTTTTTTAAACTGAGATACTTCCAGAACAAAAACACAGCCACTGATTTCCAAGGCAAATGCCTCTCAACCATGGCCACTTTACCTATTCTCTTCAAAGTTACGTTTCTACAAAGAAAACAAAAGACACGTTTGAAGCTCCTTTGCTGCTTTTCTCCTCCCTATGTTTATTATTCCCTATGCATGTTTATGTAAACAATTAATGTATGCAAATACCCATAAACAAGATAAAGAATGATTCTGCAAGTTCTAGAAGTATCTATAAATAGTGTATACTACACAGACCACTTTAAAGAAATATAACATTTAATGTTTAATGAGCATGATGACACTTAACTGTTTATCCTTCTTTCATTGTTTTCCTTCTTTCTTAATTCTTTTCTTAAAGAAAGTCATGCAATGACTATGTTTGTCTCCTTGTCCTTGTGCACTGGTGAAAAGGATCTTGGATTCCACAGACTACCACTACTTAAATCCCAGTGCTTGAGTTTGTATCTAAAAACTGAACCTGTATTCCTGTGTTTTACTTCCCTTGTTCCCCAAAGACGGCATCAATTTTTGATAGCATTTTTGAAAACCCTTGTTTCTCGACTTCTTTGCTGTCACTAGCTGTGGACAGACCTCATCTGTTCAGCTGGTGAATAGCAAAGTGTATCTCACTATTCTCTTGTACATGATTGATTATTAGTCATAAAAATCTAGAGTTATAATTATCATTGTGGCTTATGGAGACAGGATTGTGTGATATAGCCCAAGTTGGCCTCAAATTGGTGATTCCCCCCCGCCTCAACCCTCTAAAGTGCTTTTACTACCACAATTCAGTTCCAGGAGATTCCCTTGAACTCAGAATTTTGGGACTAGCCTGGGCATCTTAGACTCAGTTTCTCTTTAAAAAGTAAGGTGGCTTTGTTCAAGTCCCTAGCTGATTTCTACTTATGCCCCAGTGAAGTTTTATTACCCTGTTACTCTTAGCATCAAAGAGTGAGAAAGAAGTGCCTGAGATTGTCTCTGTACCTGGAGCCTTTAGATAAGCCAACAGAACTCTTGAATGCTTTTCTTTTAACTTAATTAAAACAAGAACAAAAGAAAGAAAACCCTTTAAAACTGAGTGTCAGCACAATCACGGTCAACCAGCTGATTTGGTTAGATAACTCTTGATGGGACATTCCTACAAAGGTGCTGGCCTACATCAGTCATCAAGTGGTTTCTTTGTACCACAACATTCGGCCTTTGAGAGTTTACGCTCACTCTGACACTCTTTCAGTTCTGAATTCCGCCTGATTATCAATTACTCTTTGCCTACACAAGCTTCAAATGTATACTTTGTCTAAAGCTTTGTTTTTAGTAGAGACAACAGGTTCTGTAGCAAATCAGAAGAGACCTTTTCCTAATCACATCCTTTCGGAGACTGTGTGTTGGTAGGGAGACAACCAAAGTCACCACAGACTACACCCAGCTCTTCAGTACACACACGTGCCAACTCTTCATCAAGAACAATCTTGGCTTAATTGTAGTTCTGCAACCCACAATCCCAAAAACCATTTATGACTGGTCAGGAAAATTGATATATAATAAAATGGTGGAGAAGGCCCAGGCAACTAAGACAAAATGACTTGATCAGAGAAAGGGGAAAAGGTTTCAGGAGTTACCAAGATTAAAAAATCCCGAGTAGTGCCCAGCAGTCCCTGGATCCTACTGGCCAGGAAGAGCGAAGACGGCTCTGGCCGTGAGCCAGTTTCTCTGCTAGTCTGGTAGCGCTACAGCCTGACAGCACTGTCTTCTCTTGGGGTTGACGGTGTCCACTTCACCATTTCATTTCTCTACCTGGTGGCACTATTCTGGGCCTCAGATTTCCTTGTCATTTTTCTTCTCAGTTTTCTGAGACAGACAGAGCCTCATGTAGTCCAGGCTGACCATAAACCCCTGATCTCCCTGGCCTCTTTCCCCAAGTGCTACAATTACAGGTTTTTCCTTAGTACCCACAGGCTTTAATCTAATTTTGTGTTTTGGTCACTGGTTCTATGTGGGCTTTAAAAGAAATCCACACGATTCTCTCTAAATCTAGTAGATATTCGGATTAGCTATCTCTAATAAAATAATTCTAATGTAAGAAACCCCAGCAAAGACCCCCTGCCCGAGACTGCCTGAACATTAGTTTTGGCTCTTAGGCTGGCCTTCCTGCTCTGCGGTCCCCAGTGCCACCATCATAAAGCATCTTTACAGTGGCTGGGAGATAACCAGTCTCATCATTAACTGGTGTTACTTGTTTACCAGGCAACGAATTCTTGGCATTCTGTGTTCCTTGTCAGGCCTGCTGCCTTACATTTCCAGTGGCCTGATCTGAAAGCTGAGGCGCTGAAGTATTTGATATTTTCATTATTGAAAGGCTTCCAATCCCAGGACTGCAGGATTTCTGCACAGAATGCGTCTTCAAAAAAAAAAAATGCCCAATAAAGAATTATCAAAAGTAAAAAATAAAAATCAAGAAAAAAGAAGAAAAACACAAACAACAATAATAGTGAAAAAGGAAAATTAAATTTTTAGTGGGTGTTGTTGTTGGTGGTGGTTTGTCTCTTGAGACAGAGTTTCTCAGTATAGCCCTGGCTATCCTGGAAATCTCTATGTAACGTTGGCCTTAAACTTGGAGATCTGCCTGCCTCTGCCTCCCAAGAGCTGGGATTAAAGGCATGCACCACCACTGCTCTGCTAGGACCAATATTTAATAATAAATAATTACATAGCACCTTTGAGTTAACACGCATGAATAACTTAAATTTTAGAATGTAGTTTTGAGCTAAATGCCATGGTACAAGACTATAATCCCAGCACTTAGAATATACTAAGGTGGAGTATCATGAGTTTGAGGTCAGCCCCATAGAGAGACCCTGTCTCAAAACAAAATCATATACACACAACTACCTGTTACAATATTCAACTCAAGATGGCATAGAAAATTATTTCCTATTACTAGATGTTGGAAGAAAGAAAGTTTTATAGGACATTAAGGTCACATGATCCAGGCTTTAAAAACTTCTCTGAGAATTAAAAAAGAAAAAAGAAAGAAAGAGAATTTTTTAAAAGCCTTTACACAAAGAATACACTACCCAATCTGGATTATCTTTCTCATCCCAAAGATTTTAGGATTTAACACAAACAATCCTATTTACAGTAGCCACATTGGGCAAAAGGTTTTTACACAGTCTTATCGTGTAGCCTACCTGTCTCTGGCCTCCCAAGTGCCAGGATGATAGGCACTGTGCCAGCATGCTCATCTCAACACTCGAGTTCCTGAAGATGTGCAACACTGGGTTACAGGCAGATGGGGCCATTTGTGAGCTTTGATGGGGGTACTGGGAACTGAAGTTAAATCTTCATGCTTTTGTGGCAAGCACTTTACTGACTGAGCCATCTTTCTTATCCCACAGATCATGTTTTTAAAAATTAGATTTTAAACTGGGCATAGCGGCACACACCTTTAATCCCAGCACTAAGAAGGCAGAAGATGGCAGACCTCTGAGTTCAAGACCAGCCTGGTCTGCGGAGTGAGTTCCAGGACAGCCAGGGCTACACAGAGTAACCTTGTCTCAACTTTCCCACCAACCCCCCCCCCCAAAAAAAAATTACATGTATCATGCATAGAACAGTTTATAAACTGGGAATCCTCAAACTAAGTGATGAGAAGCCTCATCTGTAGCTGTTACAGCCGCTTATAAAGCATAGCGGAGCAGTCTTTTGACCTTTTAAGTGTTTTTCTGTTATTCATTAATGTTCTTTTTAAAGCAAGCAGGACTGGTTAAGCTTATTTCTCTATGGCTAATTGATTTAAATCTATTGAATTATACCGATAAGGACATAAACTATATGGTCTGTGTTTTGTTTATAACTAGAACAAGTGTTTCCAGTAAATCAGGATGACAAGCTTTGCTGAGCATGGTTGTGGGCTCTACTTTAGTTTTTCTTTCCCAGTCCCCTCCCCCATCTGTTGTTCTTTCGGCTGAATGCAATGACTGTCATTTAGTGCTGTCCTCTGCCACCATGTATTTTCTTTTTCGTAGACATCCATATGTCACAAACTACAATTTTAATAGATTTGTCAATGATTCTTCTTTCCATCCTCACAGAGGGCATTGTCAGGTTAGTGGCGGCTGGCAACACTTTTGAGAGATTGCATTATTCGGGGGGAAGTTATTCATATGACTAATAAGATAGTCTAAGAGTTTGAAAAATATCTCCCAAATAATGTCTCCAACAGCCAAGATTTGATCAATGAAATCGATTGTGTTTCCCCAATCTAGCTGACTCCTCAGACTGGATGTCTCAGATCTCTGAAGCTCGGGTGACAATTCCTGACCTATTAGAACAGGAACACCATTCCCTCCTCCATATGATCGATCACCTTCTTAAACTTCATATTTTTTGAGAAATAGCTTTATGTAATAAAATATGGTATACCACCCTAGCCACTCAACTTGGTTATGATAGTACCAGCTGCTATGTGAATCTGTTTTAAAAAAACAAAACCAAAAACCTACCAACCAACCAACCAAACAAACAAAAAACAACTTTGCTTTTTACCTGATAAATATCTTGGCAAGTGTGTCATAAACCACAATTAGGAGTTTAGATTCCAAGATAAAGGAGCTAACGTGATAAGCATTGCAGCTTGAACAAACTTCATCTAAAAAAACGAGGTAACTATCACTGGTGACATAAAAACGCCCCTGCTAGCCAAACCTTAATAGAATAAAAGCTACATTTCAGACTCTTTGCTATGAAATTCAAAAACTGCCAGTGTCAACTTGAAACCGTTCTTCTGGGAAGCCAAAGTACGCTGAACACTGACTCAAGGAACATAACACAGGATAATGCTAAACTGCAGTTGTTACTGGAGTGGGGGTAAATTCCAGAGCTTTGGGTTGGGAGTATTCTCACGCTCCACAGGCTACTTGTCTCTGCTTCACTCAAAGAGAGTGCAACAAAATCTGAGGAAGTAGAAGTAATTCAGCAGCTCAGTCAAGCGCAAAGCTGTTTTTACCCAGCCCAAGCACCCCAGAAAGCATGTCCGCAAAAGTAAGATGTGTAGGTCTGGAGAGATGGCTCAGTGCTTAAGAGGGCTTGCTGTACCCCAACATGGAGGGTAGGCCTTTAATCCCAGTGCTTGGGAGACAGAGACAGCTGGATCTTTGAGTTTGAGGCCACCCTGGTCTACAAAGCAAGTTCCAGAATAGCCAGAGCAACATGGAGAAACCCTGTCTCCAACAAGAACAACAGGGCTTGCTGTTCTTGCAGAACACTGGAGTTCAGTTCCCTGTACCCATCTGAATGGCTGACAACTGTTCATAACTCCATTTCCAGAGCCTGCTTTCTGGCCGCCATGGACACTCGTACACATTAATTGGTAAGCTCCAGGTTCAGTGACGACACCCTGTCCCAAAAAATAAGGTGGATTTTCAAATGTTTGTAGTGCCAGTTACTCCCCCGACCATGCTCTCTCCTCTTCCCTGCCCTCCCATACCCACCCCGTTTAGCCTGTCATGTTTCATTATTCCCCTTTCCCTGCTCATACCGCCTGGACCCTGTGCTCTATCTCATAGCAGGCTTCCACCATGGCTGCCTAGTAGCTTACTGACTTCTTATGGCTACTCCAGTTTAGACACGTGTATCCCAAATTTCAAATCCAGAATCCACATGAGAGAAAACACGGAGATGTATCCTTCTGGGTCTAAGTTACCTTATTCAGAATAATTATTTACGAGAGAGCGGGACGTCCGTCTTCGGGTCGCAGCAGCATTGGTGGTGTTGATCACCCGGGAGCGAATTAAAAATGGGTGATGTTGAGAAAGGCAAGAAGATTTTTGTTCAGAAGTGTGCCCAGTGCCACACTGTGGAAAAGGGAGGCAAGCATACGACTGGACCAAACCTCCACAGTCTGTTTGGGAGGAAGACAAGTCAGGCGGCTGGATTCTCGTACACAGATGCCAACAAGAACAAAGGCATCACCTGGGGAGAGGACACCCTGATGGAGTATTTGGAGAATCCCAAAAAGTACATCCCTGAAACAAAAATGGTCTTCGCTGGAATTAAGAAGAAGGGAGAGAGGGTGGATCTAATAGCTTATCTTAAAAAGGCTACAAAGGAGTAACTGCCTTATTTATTACAAAACACATGTCTCATGACTTTTAATGTGTACCGTAATTTAATTCATACCCCCAAATTCAGATCATGAATGGCTAACAGTGTTTTGTTGGACAGCCCTGATTAAGGAAAACTGACTTGTAGAAAAGTGGATGTTATCTTTATTAAAAGTAACGATTCCAGTTGTATAAAAAAAAGAATAATTATTTACATCCATTTAACTGCAAATGTTATACTTTCATTTATTTCATTTATTAATAATAGGATAAAAGTCTATTGTCCCACCACAGGAAACCACTGAGTCTACTGGGCTTCCTTACAGAGCACAGGCGTGGGGGTTTACTTACAAGGGTGTGGGCACTTCTCCACTAGGTGACTACGTCTGAAAATCCTTAGCCAGCAGGGGTGAGGGCTTCACAGTAGCTGCATAGATGGAGCACCTCGGTAGGCTTCCCTGATCTCTATATATTTTAGCCCTCCCCCAGGCCACACTCAAGAGTTGGTAGGTGGAACTCAGGGGAGAGTCTTATGCTCAGAATGATTCCACTATGTGGGGTTCTAAACCATCAGCAAGCCCAGCTGGGACAATCTTTATGAGGGAACACCCCTGAATGCCCCAAGATGGCAGTCACTCACAACAGGAATATGCCCAAGGGTAGTAGAACTGGAAAACGTGGTAGATCTCTTTCTAACTTTTATGTTTTTCCTTTTTTTTTCAGGGTCTCACTATGTAACTCTGGCTGACTTAGAACTTGATATATAAATCAGACTGACCTTGAACTGCTTGTCTCTACCTACAAAGTGCTGGGATTAAAGATGTGTACTACCGTGCTTGGCTTATTTCTAGCTTCTTGTTGTTTGTTTGTTTTTCAAGACAGGGTTTCTTTGGATGGTCCTGGCTGTCCTGGAATTTTCTCTGCAGACCAGACTGGCCTCAAACTCACAGAGATCTGCCAAGTGCTGAAAGTAAAATCATGAGCCACACTGCCTGGTCACTTCTAGTTTAAGGAACCTCCACACTGATTTTTAGTTTCATGTTGATCTTGATAACCTGTGACAACAAGGTCTGCTTCATAAAGTTCTTTCCTGTGCCTATAAATTGAAGCATATTACCTGCTTTATCATATTTAAAGTATTATGTCTTATGTCAAGGTTCTTAATCCATTTAGAGTTGAGTTTAGTGCAGAGTGAGAGATCTGGATCTAGTTTCAATCCAGCTATCCTGTTAGACCAGTCCTGTAGAAACTTCCTAAAACATATACATATATAAAAAGAGCTTAAATAGAGTTACCCTATAATGGGGAGGAAAATATCTCTTCCAGACACCATAGGATATCACATAAAATGCCCAGTGCTGGGTATGGTTACCACTTTTCAAGTTTTTGGTCAGTGTAAGCAGAGGCTGTTCGTTCGTTCCCGGCCATTCCCAGCTGCCCAGACCTGAAATAATCACACAGAAACTGTATTAATTAAAACACTGCTTGGCCAATCACTTAGGCCTATTGCTAGCTAGCTCTTACATCTTAAATTAACCTATGTCTATTAATCTGTGCATCACCATGAGGTCATGGCCCACCAGCAAGATTCCTGTAGACTCTAGTGGGTGTCTTTCTCCTTGGGTGTCTACATGGAATCTCTTTGACTCCGCCTACTCTCTCTCTTTATCTTTTCCAGCCTGCCTATATTCTGTTAAGCCATTGGCCAAAAGCAGCTTCTTTATTAATCAATGACAATAAAACATATTCATAGCTTACAGAGGGGAATCCCACATCCCATTGCTCTTTCTTACCCTTCAGAATTTGATAGCAAGACTCTGTTGCTGAAGATATCACATTCTTGAATCACAGAACATGGAGAAATAAAACTGGTACTGACCTGGAAGCTTCATCTGTACTGGCTAGCTTTCATACTGTTGTATGCTTATACCTGGGAGAATGGTATTCAGTAAAATTACCCATTTGTGAACAATGTGAACTACAATAATGCCTGTCCTGGCTAGATGTACCCACTCATGCAGCAGTGGCACAAATGTTAAGGGAATAACCACCGATTTTCTGATTGAATTTACAGCATGCTCCACACATGTTTTACAAGATGGAATTCACTGTTAGTACTATTAACTGGGCCCCCAATCCTATAAGTAGCTAGTCAAGAGCCTGATATTACTATTCTGCTTAATTGGCATAATATAAATCTGCACCCTAAAGTTTTTTCTTTACACCTTAAGATTAGTGCAGTCCCTAAAAGAGATGCCTTTGGGGGGGGGGAGTCATAGATGGTGATCAATACAGCATCCTGCTGCTGGTCAATGGGCAGAGTTTCAGAGACTGTGGAGTGCTCAGCTCTAAATAGGTCACACCCAAGGCTCAGTTATCCTTGTGGAAGAGGGAGCAAAAAGATTCTAAGAGCCAGAAGTAGAAGATGTCTGCAAAAATTCTTATTTCTGAAATAGACTGTTGCACAGAACTCCTAGCAGTGGCGACTACAGGTACAAGACCTGCACACGATCAAACCACCCAAACCCAAGCATACCAGGGAAAGGTTCATGATGCCCCACCCAGGACTGAGGAGCTATTGGCCACAGAAGCATTCTAGTGGGATTCAGCCCCTGAAAGGCTACCCATGCTCCAGTAGATGATGCTACACCCAAGTTCATATGGGCAGCACTAAGTGGACTTGGTGGGTTAAAAAAAAAAAAAGAGCGCATGAATTTAGGGAAAAGGGTGGGGAGATGGAGGAATCAGAGGTGAATTTGACCAAATCACGATATATGCATGAATGAAGTTCTCAGTTTCAATTAAATTTAAAAATGAAAAACAAAGATGAAAAGCAGTAGAGGAAGACACTTGATGCTGATCTCTGGCCTCTACATGCATGTGCACACATGTACGTGTATGTATGCATATACCATGCAAAGGCGTAAACACAAGTGCTAGTATTACTTTGTACTTGATGTTTCCCCGTGTGTTTTGACATATCAAACATATTAATTTAACCCACAGTTCTTTCTGTAAGGAAAAAGAGCAAAGTTCTGGTTCTTTTCAGGGGCTATCTGGAAAACCCCACTTACTTTGAAACTAAAAGACATTTAGAATTGGAATTGGGGCCAATTGTCAAAAAGGTCAAAAGGCCAAAACATTTAGACAGGATGACATTCAAGTTATCTGTTTAATCAAATGTGGCAAAAGATTTCCAAAGCAATTACAGATGTTTTCAGAGTTGTGAAAAAATAAAGTAAATAAAATAGCCCTTTTAACAGAGAGCACTTATGTTTTAAGTAACCAAAGGTCTACAGGAAATTATTTTGAGAAAACAATTTTTGTTTCCGTTGTTTTTGGTGGTGGGAGCTGAAGGAAAAAAAAATGCTTCATAATTTCGTGTGAAGGATGTATCAGTAACCTCAAAAACCTTTGTCATTTTAACAGAAGACAAAATTCTCGTTTTATTTCTATCAGTGAACTTTTGATAATAAAGCTGATTTTCCAGTCCTTAAATTCATTCAGCTTAAACCATCTTAGCCATATAAGCACCTCTCCCCCATTCTTTTTTCTCTTTATTTATTTCCTACTTTTTGTTGTTTACTTGGGCTTTGTCTTACTATTTTTCATGTCTCTCTCTGCAAACATTAGTTTCTTCTCACTGAAGATACATCGCCAAGCTTGTAAAAGTTCTTACCTTAGAAGCCTGACAACATGAGTTTGATCCCCAGAACCTATAATGGAAGAAGAGAACTAACTTCCAAAAGTTGTCCTCCGGCCTCCATGGCTGTGCTGTGGCACACATGTACCTGTGCACATGTGTGTGTGTGTGTGTGTGTGTGTGTGTGTGTGTGCGCGCGCACACACACACACAGAACTTTTAAAACTTAAAAAGAACTTTATATACATTGTCTAGTTTTCATGATTAAAACCACATCTCATTTTCTTTGAATATTTAATTTTTTTAAATTCATTTTAAATTTATTTTATTGTATATGAGTGTTTGTACGTATGTGGACCACATGGATGCCTGGTGCTTGCAGTGGTCAAAAGGCACTTGATCTCCTGGAACTGGAGTTACAGATGGCTGTGATCCATGTGGGTGCTGAGAACCGAAACCAACTCTTCTGCAAGAATAGCAAGCGTCCATCGCTCTAGCACCTTCTTTGAAGAATTTTGCATATAGTTTCTCTTGGTTTTTAACCACTGACAGCTTTTGTCTTACGGAGGGAACTGGGAAATATAAAGCTGTGGACAGTCACACTAATATTATGCTCGAGCACACTAGTAAACCTACCAACACTGTCTTATAATTCATGGGTCTAGACCTCCTCCTAGTATGCATTCTCACACTGGCAAGAGGAACACAGGGATGGAACCAGGCACCCTTTTTTTTTTCTTTTTCTTAAGCAGGGTCTTACTTTCTAGCCTTCACTGACCTAGCCTGGAACTCTCCATGTAGACCAGGCTGGCCTCAACCTCAGAGATCTGCCTACTCTCTGCCTCGATCTCTTCAGGGATCAAAGGTGTGCGCCCCACACCTGGCTCCCCAACATTTTTATCTAAGCTTACCTAAGTCATGTGAGCTTGCTAAGCATTCAGATCACTTTCTATTTTTCAGGAAGTTTTACCAATATGCATTTATTTTGTAAGTCAATTAAGTAAAACTGTTCACAAATTAACTTTAACAATATGATCCTGAAGGTACAAAATATCACATATACATAACATTTAGAGACAGAGAAACATGCAGAGAGATGAAGGTGAAGATATTATGACTCCCATTTTAAAACGTTAGCCATGTACCCAGCATGGTGACACGCAACTTTTATTAAGGAATGGCTGCCTCCAAATTGTTTTTGTCAGTTAAGATTGCTTGCTGAGGTAGTAAAAGCCTTTTCTACTAATATTTGTGAAAAAGATTTGAAACTGTTTTTCTTTACTAGTTTGTTTCTGCATAGCTCTTTCCAGCCCTTGGGATGAGTCATCTTCCGGGAGTTTGCATTTCAAAGACATGACATTCTGGTCCCAGAGACGACAGAAACAAAAATTTGTATCTTACAGGTAAAGAGAAGGGCTTCAAAGTTCCTTCAAAAAGGACTTTGTGTCTGATCTTCCTGCCTCCGTTTCCTCTGTACCCGGCTAGCAGTTAATCCTAAGGAATCAGAGGACTACATGTTGGGCAAGGGACTCCAGCAGCATCCACAGCTGTCTGAAGGCTTAGCAACCCATCTAAGTAGATCAGATAGTCTATTTCCAATTCATCCTTTGCTGTTTTCCCTCTTTCCATTGGGGGTGCCCGAAGAGTTGTGCAGATATGCCTGTACGTAAGAGCATTTGTACATGTGTACAGACCAGAGGATAACCATAAATGTTCTTCAGGGTTTTTTTTTTGTTTGTTTGTTTGCTTGCTTTGGTTTTTGGTTTTTAGAAACATAGGCCCCCACATCCCTGTAACTTCCTAGGTGAGGTAGGCTGGCCTTGTACTGCAAGCTGCTTGGGTCTGCCTTTTTAACCTCCTTCGAACTGGGGTAACAGACTGACTGATCACCATACCCAGGTTTTTTGTTGTTGTTGTTGTTTATTTTGTTTTGTTTTTTTTTCACAGAGATCAGACCCAGTTCCTCCTGCTTGTAAGATTAGCTCTTTGCCAACTGAACCCTCTCTCTCCAGCCCCCTATCTGAAGGTTTTTGTCGTTGGTGGTGGTGGTGTATGTACATTTGCGTGGACACATGTGTGGTTCTCAGGCATGTATAGAAGCCGGAGGTTTGTACTAGTGTGTTTGTCAATTGTTTTCCACCTTATTTTGAGACAGGGTCTCTCACTGATTCCCTAGACGAGCTGGCCTGTAAGCCAGGGGCTCTCCTGTCTGTCTCAGTCTCTCTGGGGCCAGTCATATGCACCCTGCTGCGCTAGGCTTTTGCTGGGTGCTGAGACCTGAACTCAGGTCCTCCCGCTTGCGTGACAAACATTTTACTATCTCTCCAATCCCCCACGTCTGAGTTTTTGTTTAGTTCTGTTTCTTTGAAACTGGATCTTTCTTAGCCCAGGTGGGCCTAGAACTCACTGTACAGCTAAGTCAGCCTTGAAATCCTGGTCCTCTTGTCTCCTCCACCTCCAAGGTGTTTGGAATACCAATGAATTCATAGCACTTGGCTCTTTTTTTTTTCTTAAAGCATCAACTTTATTGAGACAAATTACATATAAAAACTGCACTCAGGGGCTGGAGCCATGACTCAGTGGTTAAGAGCACTTGGTGCTCTTCCAGAGCACCGAGTTCAGTTCCCAGCAGCCATGTCAGACAGTTTATAACTTCGGGGGATCTGATGTCTTCTGACTTCCAAGGATAACTGAATATGTGGCATGTGCTCACACAGTTATATACACATACACATAAAAATACATTTTAACAAGAGCAACAGAAAACCATTTTCTTCACCCTAACTGATTAACTGATTGCCACCTCCCCGCAGTTCTCCAGAGTCGGAGTCTCAGTCTATAATTTCTGTGTGTGTGTATGTGTATGATGTTTGTGTGTGTATGTATATGTGTGTATGAGTACGTGTGTATGTATGTGTGTGTATGAGTATGTGTGTATGTGTGTGTGTATGTGTGTATGAGTATGTGTGTATGTATGTGTGTGTATGTGTGTGTATGTGTATATGTGTGTATGTATGTGTGTATGTGTATATGGGTGTATATATGTGTATGTGTGTGAGTGTATGTGTATATGTGTGTATATATGTGTATGTATGTGTATGTATGTATATGTGTGTATGTGTGTATGTATGTGTGTATGTGTGTATATGTGTGTATGAGTATGTGTGTATGTATATATGTGTGTGTGAGTGTATGTGTATATGTGTGTATATGTGTATGTATGTGTATGTATGTATATGTGTGTATGTGTGTATGTATGTATGTGTATATGTGTGTATGTATGTGTGTATGTGTATGTGTGTCTGTATGAGTATGTGTGTATGTATGTGCGTGTATGTATGTGTGTGTATGTGTATATGTGTGTATGTATGTATGTATGTGTATATGGGTGTATATATGTGTATGTGTGTGAGTGTATGTGTATATGTGTGTATATATGTGTATGTATGTATATGTGTGCATGTATGTATGTATGTGTATATGTATGTATGTGTGTATGTGTATGTATGTATATGTGTGTATGTGTGTATGTATGTGTGTATGTGTATATGTGTGTATGAGTATGTGTGTATGTATATGTGTGTATATATGTGTATGTATGTGTGTGTATGTATATGTGTGTATGTGTGGATGTATGTATGTGTATATGTGTGTATGTATGTGTGTATGTGTGTATATGTGTGTATGAGTATGTGTGTATGTGTATATGTGTGTGTGTGTGGTGCTGGAGATCAAGCTCAGGATGCTGTGCATGTTGGTGGGCACTCTATTACTGGGTTACAGCCAGCTGGCCTGTAAATGTTTATTAATGTGCTAGAAATGTTTGTCTCGGCTTTTGAAGACAGGCTACTTCTCAGTCCTTTAGTTCTCAGGAAACTCTGTATGCCCGTCAAAGACCGCATAGCACTGTTTTGAAGATGTCCTCTTTCTTTCCACTCAGTGACCGCTGCAATTCGAAAGGATTGCTGCCAAGCTTGCTCATCTTCCCAGAAAGCCACCAGATACCAGCCGGTTGGCCCAAGTGAAAGTCTCTGGCTTTGGTTTTCCTCAGATGCCAACTAAGCCACAGGGAGTCTAGCTTATGGAGCTGTTTTTGGGGGGCTCAGGGAAATAAATTCCCCATCTTTCTTATTGAATAGGGAAATATGACTAATGAAGAATCTTCAAGAACAAACAAAAGAAATATAATAAAGTAGGGGGCTCAAAATGCTGGAAGCAGTGCCTTGATCCGAGAGAGATCTGCGTCCAAGAGAAGAGTGCATGGGCCCTGGGTGCTGGCAGTGGCAGGATTTTTCAGGGGGCATCTTTAGATGCTTCCTTTCCTTTTTCTTTTTTACAATAGAGTCTCAGTATATAATCAAAGCTACCCTGAAACTCCTTACTCTCCTGCCAGTACATCCCAAATGCTAGGATTACAGACATGCACTGTCACCCCTGGCTAGATTCCATTCTGACACTACATACTATGAAGAATAAAGTCAGGTTGGATTGGAGATATAGCTCAGTGGTATAGTGCTAACCTCGCATGCATAAGGTCCTGAGTTCAATCCCCATCACCACAGAGGAGTTTAGTATGCACAGAAAAGTTTGCAAAGCAAGAAACTTCAATAAAAAATGGTAAAACCTTTCTCATAAAAGTTACAGCACATTTTAAAGAGCATAAAAGAAAGGATATTATTTTGCCTTTTTCATGTTTTTGTTTTCTTGAGATAGAATTTCCGTGTATATCCTGGCTGTCCTGTAGACCAGGTTGGCCTCGGACTCAGAGATCCACCTGCCTCTGCCTCGTGAGTGCTAGGATTAAAAGCATGCCTCACCACTACCTGGGTGATAAATAAAATAAAAAATAAAAAATAGTGGTGAGAGGTTTATAAGACTTAGGATTTCTTTGCTGTTTGTAGCTGGTGTTAGATTTTTTTCTGTAACCTCATTTTAAAAACTTTTGTATTTGGGGGCTCTCTTGTTAAGAGAGCACTTGCAACTCTTGCAGAGGTCCTGGCTTTGATTCCCAGTACCCCCATGGTAGCTCACAATTGTTCTGAACTCCAGTTGTAGGGGATCAAATTCCCTCTTTGGTTATATAGGTATCAGGCAAACATGTGGTGCACAGACATATATGCAGGTAAAACATGTATGCACAGAAAATAAAAACAAATTATTTATTTATTATTATTGTGTGTTTATATATGAATGTGATGAACGTGGATATGCATGCCATGGTGTGAGTATGAGTGTGTGTGTGTGTGTGTGTGTGTGTGTGTGTGTAGGGTCTTTAGGAGTTGGTCCTCTTTCCACCATGGAGTCTGGGGACTGAACTCAGACATTAGAACTGAGCTGTTGGTGATTTGTTCACTGAACCATCTCCCTGGCTTGCGATCAATTTTTAAGTGTGTCATTGATACCTTTCTGTACTAGGGAGAGTATTATTTCCATTGGATTATTTCTGATATTGCTTAATGTTCTTTATTTTTGAAATAATTTTGCCTGTTTAGTCTTCTTAAAGAAGTTAAAATTTCCTATCAAAATTGTTGAGAATTAAGATTTTCAGTCTTTTAAAAAAAAATCTTTCAGTTTTTGTGTTTTGAAATGAAGTTTTTAGTGGAGGCCAAGTGTGTAATCATGAATGGTTTTTTTTTTTTTAGATAGGCTTTCAGAGCTCACTCTGTAGACCAGGCTGGCTTCAAACTCAGAGATTCTCCTGCATCTCCCTCCTGACTGTTGGGATTAAAGGCATGTGCCACTACTGCCTAACCTCATTGAATATTCTTATTGAGATTTTCTTACTATGGATTGTCTCTTTTTGTCTCCCTTAGGCTTTTTGTTTAAATTCCGGTATGAATACCAATATTATGAATTCACTACAGTGCTTTATCAGTGTCTTTAGCCTTGTTATTTTGTTTTAGGTGTTGTCTACTGTAGAAAGTGTAAGTCTGGATTTGAACTTTGAGTCCATTGTCAAAATGTCCATCTTTGTGTGTGAATGTGTACGTGTGTCTACATGCTAAAGTCTTATGTTTTCCTCTGTCACACTCTATTTTATCTTTTGAGACAGGGTCTTTCACTGAACCTGGAGCTTAGGCTAACTGTCCAGCAAGCATCAGGGATTCTCTTAGTTTGGTCTCCCAGTGATGGGGTTGTAGAGGGGCGTGTCTGCACATCTGGCCTTTTCTGTGGTTTCCAGGTCACTCCTTCAATGTGTATGGCAAGCCCCTTACCAATGAGCCATCCCCAGCCCCAGATTTCTGTTTTTCGTATATATTCCTAGCCTTCAGGAATCTTTAGACTGGTCTGTTTCTCTCAGTTACTTCGGGTTTTCTATTTAGAATTTTTGTTTTGCCTTCCTTCAGACTGAAACAATTTCTGTGTCCGTTCTTTTTCTTCTGTTGTTTTGAGAAATTCTGCTTTTATCAATTTAGTGAATTTTTAAAAAACAGTCCATGGTTGCTTGTCTTGTTTTTCTTAGTTCTTTTTAAACTGTGGTAAACTGCATATAACATTTAATATTTTAGGTCTATGGTTTAGTTTTGATGTGTAACTAAGCTGTAGAACTCCTTTCATTCGTAAGATGAAAGTCTTCCAACCACCTCCTGATAACCACTGTTCTACATATTTATGTTATCTCTATGAATTTAGCTACTTAAAATACCCTGCATAAATGGGACCATATAGCATTTGTTATTTGTGACTGGCTTATTCATTTACCATAATATTTATCATAATGTCTTCAAGGGTTTTTTTTTATGTTGCATGTCAGTATTTCCTTCTCATTTAACGTTGAAAGTATTTCATTGCTGGGAATGTTGCTGCACTTTGATGGTCCCAGCTACTTGTAAGACAGTGACAGGTGCGTGATTTGAACTAAGGCGTTTAAGGCTATCTTGAGCAATATAGGAAGACCTCATTCAGTATACAAATAAAACAAAGATTATATCTTCAAAAAAGAAAAATAGCCTGTTGTCTTTGTTTTTCAAATTTTGTTATCTATTCATCATCAATGGACACAGGTTACATCAGCCTTTCTGGACACTTGTGAGTGAATATTGTGGGTGTGCAAATTCCTGTTCAAATCCTTGCTTTTAATTCTTGGGAGTATATACTCCACAGTGGAATTGTTGGGCTCTGTGGAGGCTGTGAGTTACTTCTGAGCAAGCAGTTTGCTGCTTGTCATATGTGCTGAACCATATTACAGTTCCTCCATCAGAACACAAGGGAACTAGTTCCTCTGTGGTATTCTCACTATTCATAGTTCCCTTTCCTTCCTTCCTTCCTTCCTTCCTTCCTTCCTTCCTTTTCTTTTCTTTTTTTTTGATCAGGTTTTCACTATGTAGCCTTGGCTGTCTTGGAACTTGCTATCTAGACCAGGCTAACCCCAGACTTGAGGTGATCTACCTGCCTCTTCCTCCCGCATGTTGGAATTAAATGCTTGGGCCACTGTGCCAGGCAGCACTATTTGTATTTTTGATAGTAGTTGTCCTGATGGACGAAAGTGGTGGCAGATTATCATTTTGAGTGGCATTTCCTAATGATTACAACACTGAATATTTTGTTATGTGTCCATTGGCAATTTAGGAAACTTTATTCCTTCATTGGAGAACTTGCTATTATTCAATCAATTTGCCCATTTTTAAATACTGTTGGGGTTTCCTTGTTGCAAAGGTGTAGGAATTTTTTATTATATTCTTTTTCTTACAGGATCTCACTGCGATACCCAGACTGGTCTTGAACTCAGGATCTTCATGCTCAGCATCTTGGGGGACCCATTTTTTGAGGAGAATTCTGCTGTCTCTCAGGGGTGCATGACCCTCCAGTCCAGGAGGACTGGACTTTTACCTTGAGAGCGGTATGAAGCATGATCCCTCTTCTGCACATGCCCACTGGCCTTTCTACTTTGTGTACTGAAAAGAAACAGCATGAGCCCTTCATGGAGAGAGAGTAGACACCAAAGTCGTGCGTGCTCTTAGAATTCCTAGCCTCCAGACCATCAGTCAATACGAGTTCAGAAAGAGTGGTTATCTCCATGGACAGCAAAGTTCAAGATACTGGCCCACCAGACTAGACCAAAGCTTTTTTTATTTCCCTTGAGCTTAGTTTTGTTTCTAGACAATTGCATTGGTGAGAGGGGATCTGGTGAGGACCTGGTGACAAACATTCTGTCCCCTCTGCATATACCCTCTGGGTTTGCGATCACCCTTTGGCAGGCCTTCTTCTACGCTGCGGCAGCTGGTTTTTCAGGTTCTGTGAGACACTTAATGACGGACCCTGTCATCAGCATGCTCAGCTATTACATAGGCTCAAGTGTGTTCACAGGAGAAAGACAAATCGAATGCTTTGTGTTAATTATGCTTTTCACCCTCTGGGCATAACCTCTCGTTACCTCAGTCACTCCTAAGTCACTCTTAAGTCACTCAGTCACTCTTAAGGTCCACCGCTTAGAGCTTGTGGCTTCTGCTGGGAATGCAAGGATCCAAGAGGCCACCCTCCTAAGATAGCCATTTTAAGTTCTTTTTTTTTTTTTTGGTTTTTCAAGACAGGGTTTCTCTGTGGCTTTGGAGCCTGTCCTGGAACTAGCTCTGTAGACCGGGCTGGTCTCGAACTCACAGAGATCCGCCTGCCTCTGCCTCCCGAGTGCTGGGATTAAAGGCGTGCGCCACCATCGCCCGGCCATTTTACAGTTCTTGAAGGTGCAGGAAGTTTTTACGGCTTATTGATTATCCTTGAAACAAAATCTTGTCAGGGCTGCTGCTTTTAGCCAACCCTTTTGACTTGTGGCCAGATCCAGATGTGAGATGCTGGGCCTGCTGTGCTGAGCATCCAACTGCAGTGTCTTGGGTAGCTGAGTCTTGCCTGGAAATGGAACAACAGCAGGCACAGCATGATAAGGGGTCAGCTTTAACTCTTTGAGGCTCCTTTCTGTGCCTATGATATTTAACTATAGGGCCTCACTGATTTTGTCCCTCACACCAGTGAAGTCATGGCTGCTCTCCACGCTTCACCGCCCACCCCCTTTTATTAAGGCTCGCTGACTAAAGCTGTGTATATTTTACGTGTGCAACTTAATGGAGTTTGCATTGTATTGTGTTTGGCCTTTTATTGCTGTTACTTTTGTTGTTTCTTGTGTTTGGTATTATTATTCTTTTCTTTTTGTTTGCTTTCATTTGAGACAGGGTATTGCTATTTCACCCTGTGCATGCTCAAATGTTCTTCCTGCCCTGGCCTTCTGAGCAGCTGCAGCTTGTTTTGCTGCTGCATACATGTTGTGAAATGATTGCCACACTCCAGTTACCTCACACAGTTACTATTCTCCTGTGAGTATGATGAGAACATGTAGGATTGCACACCTAGCAAGTTTTCAAGTTTTGTACAGAATTCACGTTGCCGTACAATAAGGTTTTGTTCATTGCATAACTGCGTCTTTGGCCCCTTGATCAACACCTCCTCATTTTCTTCTCCCTCCAGATCCGTGTTTTCTGTCTATGCTGTTCTTTGCTTCTCGGAGTTTATCTTTTTTTTTTTTTTTTTTTGGTTCCCTTCCCCACCATGTTTTCACTTCTGCGGTTCACTCTGGCTAAGACACTCTTGGGCAGTTTCACATGACCTATCTCTTCCTAACCAGATCAGCTCAGTCCTCTTCTTTCTAAGCCCCTTGGTTGGGTAGATGCTCTCCTATTGGATTTTTCTCTAGCATCTTGCTCTTACTATAGAGAGTGCATATACATGGCTTTCCCCTTGTTACCCATTCTCTCACAAAAGATTTGGCTCCTGAGCTGGGCAATGGTGGTGCACGCCTTTAATTCCCAGCACTTGGGAGGCAGAGGCAGGCGGATCTCTGTGAGTTTGAAGTCAGCCTGGTCTACAAGAACTAGTTCCAGGACAGTCTCCAAAGCTACAGAGAAACCCTGTCTCAAAAAAAAAAATTGTGCTCACTAATATTCGCTGGAATTGTGGAGGAAAAATGGAGGTTACTAACTTACAGGAACTAGAGAAGAGCCCTTGCTAGGTACTGAACAAGCAAATCGTAAGGGATAGACTCGGAAAATGCTTCATTTTTACAACCCACTTGTCCTTGCCCCAGCTGTGATAATCTGTGGGTAGGAAAACAAAACAGAACACCGGCTTCCTTCACCTCTGTTCCCCACCGACACTCCTCCAGTTTGCTAGCAGAGGTTCCTGGGTTCTTTGAGTTGAAGGTGGGGAAGGAAGAAGGGAAGCAGAGCCAGGAAGTGGGGCTTGGAGAGAGTCACTCACTGTAGACACAAAATTTCCAGGGTTCTAAGAGTCAAGCTCAACAACGGAATGCATTGGAAGCCTAAGTAAGGATGAACATATGGTAAATATATAAATAAAGAATACCATCACTTTGTTTTATTACACTGAGCTACCATGCCACCCAAAGTTCCTAGAACATGCTATCCCTTGATGGGTGAGTCTAAGAGGGTTTCCACTATTTGTGTGAACAGACTGGGTTACACAAGACATCATCTGTATTTATATATCTTGAACAGAGAGTCTTTATTACCTCTTCCACTTGGTTTAAAGTATGGGAAGATATTTAAAAAGTTTTAGGCTTATTTTATGTGGGTGAATGTTTTACTGGCTTGCATGTATGTGCACCGCATGCCTTCCTGTTGAATCCCTGGGACTGGGGTTCTGGAAGGTTATGAGCCATCATCCTATGGATGCTGGGCATCGAACCAGGTCCTCTGCAAGAGCACAAGCGCTCTTGACTACTGAGCCATTTCTCCAGTCCCATGGGAGGATATTTTGATGTGTGTGTATACACTGGCACACTTTTTTCCTGGTGACTTCACCCTCAGTGTGGCATGGCATGATAAACATTCTTATTTTACCAGTAGTCTTGGAGTCTGGGTCTGTCGAGGGTTTAAAACTGACTTTCTTCCCATGGACTTCTCTTCGGTGCGGTCTCCAGAGGCTTCCCCTTGGGACATTCGTCTGTTTCCTGTGGTGTGGGAGAAGTGTTTCCTACAGGCCCAGCTCTTACTCTCATTGTTTAGAGGTTTGTTTCACATGATTCTTGCCTTCTGATGTCGCCTCTTTCTTTCATGGGGTCCTCTGGGAAATACTTCATGCAACTCCAGGTCGTACACATGTAACGTGGATTGAATTCAAGGCTAGCCTATGCTATAAGAGACTTTGTTTTTTTGGACAAGGCCTGGGTAACATTGAGCTTTTGGCACCTCCTTCTCCCCAGTGCGGGGTTTACCGAGGTCTACACTGGCTCTGCTGCTTTGACCCGATGGCAAGGCAGGGCATCAACATGGGACCATATGGACAGCTAGACCGTTTACCTTATGTCCAGGGAGCCAAAGAGAAAGGAGGAAAGTAGGGCCTGCAGTTCCTTCTGAGGTTCTGACTCCAGGGTCTTGTGGTTCTCCCAGTCGGCCTACCTCTTCAAAGTTCTATCACTCCCCAGTGTGGACTTTTGATAACAATCCCCATCCAAACTCTAAGAAGGATGTGGTTCATCATACTACACTTTCTTCAGAACGTGCTACTGAGCTTGACTAAAACTCATGGGGTCCCAAAGTTGACACTAGTACCGTATCTATCAAATGGAATTGCATGTCTGAAAGGCTGGGTTGGGGTAGAATGCCTGCTCAAAATATGGAAGGCCTTGGGTCTAACACTCAAGAAACCCCATATATATATGGCTCACACACATATGAAAGACTTAAACTTTGAGGAGCTATTTAAGGGTTCATTGTTACTGATTTGCTCTGGAAATAAATTCTTTATACGTAGTGTTGAAGTATAGAGTAGTCATTTCCAAGTAGGCAAATTCACAGATTAAAGTCAACAGAATTCAGTTTTTTTTAATTAAAATATTTATTTATTTATTATGTATACAATATTCTGGCCAGAAGAGGGCACCAGATCTCATCACAGATGGTTGTGAGCCACCATGTGGTTGCTGGGAATTGAACTCAGGACCTCTGGAAGGGCAGGCAATGCTCCCAACCTCTGAGCCATCTCCCCAGCCCCAGAATTCAGTTTAATATGTTCTGACAATGCAGCTGTCTTTGTTCTAGCATAAGAATACTGATCTTTTGGGCTATTTTCATGGAAGATTATCAGTCATCCTCTGGCCAGCTGATCTGTGCTGTCTGTGAGCATGTCTTATGCAATTTAGCTTGTCTAAGAGAATGCATATTATATGAAATGTTTCTTCTTAGGTCTACTGTGAACTGAAGTAGGGCAATGCTGCAAAATAAGAATTTATTTATGTAATGTATATATCTGTTTGAGCTGACATTCATCCATCTTATTAAAATATAATTTCTTCAGAGAGCATTTTGGAATGTCAAAGACCATGAGCAGAGTGTGTAACTCATGAGGGCCAGGATCAGTCTGCCCCTGCTGAGTGATGGACTAGCAACTGCAGCGCTTTTTCCCCTTCCCCCTTCAGTCTTTCCCCTTTTTAAAACACAGCAGAGTGGACAGAAACAATTCAGTTAAAGGCTATTGGCTTAACAGAAGCCTAGCAGTGGGTGTGAGGTTAGCATCCTCCATAAATGTTTTGATAATTGTATACTTGTAATTAAGTCTGCGTGAGAGAACTCGTTCTCACGCTGCAGTCTGAGAACTCTCTTTCCAGCTTATTCCAGAGCTCGGGGGAGGGGGTCTCTCTATCCTGCCAGTCAAGAGTTGAGTTTGTTGCAAGATCCACAAGCGTATAATAACGTGGACAGATAGTATCACCTATCTGACTTGTGGCTAATGCATGTTAGAAATCTGCGAACTCTCTCTAAAGGAAAGAAAAGCACCCCGTCTGTTTATATTTAGGTTGTCGAATATCTTCCCATCTGAAGAAGAGCTATTATGCTGTTTTTCTTCAAGGGGGTAGTTGGTTCTATGTTTCAGCTATTGTGTTTGCATGCATATGTGTGTGTGTGTGTGTGCCTGTCTCAAAGTAACAATTCCAGTTCGGCAACCCCCTAATTGCAGGGATTGCTAAAAAGATTATTATGCATGTTATTGCAGAGAGCGCAGCACTCTGTAAACTCAAGTAGCAGGAACTAGGGCATGTCTCAATTTCCCATAGTAACACTGCAATAAGCCAGCTCCTCTGTAAACAGCAGCCCAAGAGCAGGGTGGCCCTTTTGGGCTGTGGAGACTTTCCTTTTCTTTTGGGTAATTCTTACTTTGTTTTCGACTTTTCTCTTTCCTTTATGCCCTCTTTTAGTTTTCTCTCTTTCCTCTCTTTTTTACTAGAAAAATAACACATGCCAGGTATAAAGTCTGTAAAGTTCACTAAAGTACAGAACTCAGAAACAAAGGCACTGGATTCTGCTTCTCAGTTAGGACCAGCTTTGGGAAACCGCACCCTCTTACAGACATCTTTCCACTCGTGCAAAAAATATTTACGTCCTGCTTCCTACGCTGACTGTTGTAAGATATTTAAGAGTCAATTGTAGCTATCATTTTTAAGAGGCTAGTGAATGTTTTGTTCATGGAATTTGTCTGGATAGACCTCTAATGTGAAATGTGTTGCATTGAGTAACTTAACGTCAAAGTATCTGTGAAGAGTTTAGGTCACTTCTTTCGCACAGATCTCGAGACTGGAGTGACAGGCAAGAGAGAGGACTGTTTTGAAGCCTCTCTGAACACATTGTAAAGTTGCCGTTCATAGAGGTTCCACCAAGCTTCCTTCCCTCCACCAGCAGAATGGGAGCCAACACACTTTAACCCCCGTGCTGGCCAAGAAAGACACATCTTATTACATCTTTTGCTAATTTGGAAAGTAAACAAAGTTTAATATGCTGGCAGTTTTCGTTTTCAGCTATTTAATTATAGATGGATTTGTTCTTTTTAACCAAATGCTTGCTGTTTAACTGTATTCACACCCATGTTCCGGTCTGCTGTCTGGTGACAATTTAGAGTTATCTATTGTTTGACTCATTTATATGAGCTCACTCAATGTTTGTTTTTGTAATTTCTCTCGAATGATTATTCGTATATTTCAAACTTGCATGTGTCTTTTTAGTTCATAGAAATATAAATATTTATGCAGTTCAACCCCTTCCTTCCTTCCTTCCTTCCTTCCTTCCTTCCTTCCTTCCTTCCTTGGCTCTAACCCGGAGGCTTGCATGCCGGGTAAGTACTCTGTCATTGAATTGTGTCACGGCCCTTTTGTTCCATAGTCAGTCAGTCTCTCTCATTTGCAGACAAAAATCTTGTTTGAACCCATGAGCCTCCTGTTTGTCAAGCATATGCCTCCATGCCTGGCTTGCTTTATTTATTTTTTTAAATTTATTTTTATTTTTTTTTACTGGCGCTGGGGACGGAAGTCAGGGTCTTCTGCATGCTAAGCACGTGCTCTTCCACTGAACTATACCCTCAGTTCCCTTTTATGACTTTTATTTATTTATTTAGTGTAGAAATATTTCACCCGCATGTTTGTGCACTAAACATATACCTGGTGCCCACAAAAATCAGAAGAGGGCTTTGGATTCTCTGGAACTGGAGTTATAGATGGCTGTGACCCACCATGTAGGTGCTGGGAATAAAACACAGGTCTACCAGAAGAACAGACAGTGTTTTCAAGCTGAGCCAACAGTCCAACTCTGCGTATAGGTTTTTGTTTTGTTTTGTTTTTTTTTTTTTGAAGCAGGGTTTCTCTGTGTGGTCCTAGCTTTCCTGGAACTGGCTCTGTAGACCAGGCTGGCCTTTAACTCAGAGATCCATCTGCCTCTGTCTCCTGAGTCCTGGGATAATAGGCATGTGCCACTATGACCAGTTATCTTTTTATTTTTATATTATTATTATTATTTGTTTTTCGAGACAGGGTTTCTCTTTAGCTTTAGAGCCTGTCTAGCTGCTGTAGACCTGGCTGGCTTCAAACTCACAAGAGATCCACCTATCTTGGCCTCCTGAGTGCTGGGATTAAAGGCATGTGCCACCACCGCCCGGCCTTTTCGTATTTTTTAAAAATGTACGTGTATGAGTGTTTTGTCTGCTTGTATATTTATGCACTATGTGTGTCTGTTCCCACGGAAGCCAGAAAGGGAGTCTAGACTGGAGTTCCAGATGCCCGTGAGCTGCCATGGATGTGCAGGAACTGGGTCTGGGTCCTCTGCAAGAGCAGTAAATACAGTTAGCTGCCCCGTCAACTTTCCAGTCCCCACCAGCTCCCTTTTCAGAACTTAGTTTTAGCAGGGTGGTGGTAGCACATAGGCAAGTGGGACTGTGGACCAAGTCCAAGTGTGGACCAAGGCCAGCCTGGTCCACAGAGACAGTTCCAGCACAGCAAGGGCTACACAAAGAAAGACTGCCTCCAAAAACAAAAAACGAAGACAACAACAATAAACAAACAAACAAACAAACAAGAAAATAAACCCCCAAACCAAACCAAAACGAAACAAAAAAATTTTTTTTTAACTTCAGATCCAGTTGATAAGATTCGATAAAGCCTTCTATTTTCATTGTGTGTGTGTGTGTGTGTGTGTGTGTGTGTGTGTGTGTGTGTAACCTTTGGTTTTCAGATTAAATTTTATAGACAGGGTCTCACACTGTATGTGTGCAGCCTAGACTGGACTTCGGTGCTCAGAGATCTTTGTGCCTTACTTAGTCTCTGGAACGCTGGGATTACAGACACATGGCTACATAAACTGTTTTGAATGCGAAACACACAGACACACAGACCTGCCCCCTCCTGGGTCTGGAAACGGAACAGTCGACTCAAGGAAGGCAAGGTGCACGGAGTTAAAACTGTTGCCTGCTAGGAACCAGTTGGGCCGCAAATCCCAACAGAAGCCCTTGAGCATGTGGCACTCAGGAGGAGCTGCTGATCCCAGAACACCAGAGGTTACTGGAGGAAAGAACTTTCACACCCAAGTTCTCCATTCTCCTCTCCCCTCCCCACATCTGAGTTTCTAGAGGAAATTAACGCCATCTGCAGACTTAAGGAATGATGACGTGAGACAGCTTGGGGTGGTAGAATGTTCTGAGGTTCATTTTACAGAGACACCGACAGACACAAGTACAAGAGGAGCATGCAATTCAGTGGTAGAGGTCCTGGCTTTGATCCTAGCAGCCCCCACCGCACCCTTCAATTCCTACCCACAGGGACGGGAGGGAGGCTGGGCGCGTGCGCGCTCATACACACACACACACACACACACACACACACACACACACACACACGGGGTGAGGACAGGGGAACTAAGCTCTTGAGGAGCGTTGCCTGAGAACACCTTTCCTGAAGTAACCTGAAGCAGTTCCTTAAAGTGGAAAATGTGAGCCTCAGGGTACAGGTGAGTCAGGTAGTTGGGAAGCAGACACAGTGGTCTGTCCGGCTTACTTTTATTTTTGCCATTTTGGATTATTTAACTATTTGTATCAGGGATGTATTCAGCAAACACATCTCTTTTTCAGTCGCATCTATATGTCTTTATAACCACCCTTCCTCGGGAGAGTCTAATGAGTGGTTCGGTAGCTCCCAGCAAAGCTTTTGCTCTGGAGCCTCTCTGAAAGGCAGGCATCGTGACTAAGAGGAACCACTCGGTTTGTTAAGAACTGGCTTTGTGAGCCTGGCCTTCTGAAGTGACCACAGATTTCACAAGTCCACACGTGTCTGTTTGATCATGTTTGCCAAGAGGCCTCTATAACGTGAGTCTGATTCTGCACCTTTGAGGGATTGAGGGCAGACTCTTCAGCTACAGCGCGGAGACTTGGGCTATGTCTCTAAGCCTTCTCCTGCTTTACAGCTTGCTTGTAAAAGGGCTGCAGGGGCCTACCTACCAGACGGAGGGAGCACTTCTCGCCTTCTTCCTTCATATGAAGACAGCATTTTCAGACAGTCAAAGCCACCCCGAAATTCCTAGATGATTAGAATATTGGAGAGATAGGAGCGGTGTGAGTTGGAAGTCTGATTTTTAATATACTTCCTTAGGAGTTTGACCTCGTGCTTTTCCAGCCTGGGCCAGGGAACCATGGACTTTACCTCCCAGCCAGCTACTTGCAGAGTGGTCAGGGCCCCCTGTGGTCACACTGGCCTTGAGTGGCCTCATCTTCCAGCTCAAGCCTGCCCAAAGTCAGACTTGTTCTTCTGGGGTGCCCTCCAGTTAAGCTTGATCTTGGCGTGTAACTCAAGAGTGTGGAGCTCCCCTAGGTTTGGACAAAAAGCTGCATGTTAGTGATGGAGTCTCGGACACTGCTGCTCCTATTCTGAAACTGGTGTCGACAAAGAGCTGTTTTGTTTGTTTGTGTTTTAAAAACGTACCATATTCAATTAGGTTGAAAATATTCCTTACACATTAATACACTTAAAAAAAAAGACATATATACTAATGTGTAAGGCCAGTTTGGTCTACAAAGCAAGTTCCAGAAACTTCCTTACAAAAAAAAAAAAAAAAAAAAAAAAAGAAAGAAAGACATACCATGTATGGCAGGTCTGGAACTTTCTTTGTAGACCAAACTGGCCTGTAACTCAGAGAACTGACTGCCTTGGCCTCCCGAGTGCTGGGATTAAAGGCATGTGCCACCATGCCTGGCTATACTATCTGTTTTCTTTTGGTAGTTCTGGGGACCAAAACAGGGATCTCTCACATGACTGGTGATGTGAACCACACCCATGTCCTTGAACATCCTTTTATTAGTAAAATCTTTACTGGAGAAATTACTGTAGCTGGAGCACTACTGCCCCCTGGTGGAACATACCCTAATTACAGGGAAATATATTAAAACAAACAGTGAAGTCAAGAAATGACTAACAAATGTTAGTTTTACACAGTCCTTTGGAATTTATATTGAATAAAGAAATTGCTACATAGATCAATTAACATGTATTAATTAAAAATAAAAGTCATTAAATCTGAAGTCTTGTGACACTGACTTCAGGTTTTTCATCTCTATCTTTGGGAAAGAAAAAAAATCTACCTTTTAAAAATTGTTCCAGGGACTGGGGAGATGGCTGAGTTTAGGGACACTGGCTGCTCTTCCCAGCAGAGGGCCCAGCTTCAATTCCCAGCACCTGCATGCCAGTTCAGAACCCTCTGTAACTGTAACTCCAGTCCCAGAGGACCTGACTCCCTCTTCTGTCCTCTGCTGACACCAGGAACAAATGTGTACAGCTCGAAAATACTCGTACAGATTTTTAAAAACGTTTATGCACCAAACGGAGTCATGGCAGCAAAGAAAAGCCCGAAAGTTCGTAGTGATGAGTGCGCGGTAGATGGTGTAAGCATGGAAAAGGGAATAGATGTAAAATCCTAAACAGGATGTGGAAGTCACCTCTTCGAAGGAAAAGTAGTAAATGAGCGGTAGAGAAGCCCGGAAGTCATGGCCTGATCCTTAGCTGGAATGGGGCATCACACGCTTATGGCTGAACGCTTAGAGAGGAACGTGGCTTTACTTCCGGGATATGACTGCACATGAGTAAGACAGCAGTCATGAGGAAACATCAGACAGCCCAGAGTGAGCAGCCTGCTGCAGAAGAACTGGACTGGACTGATCAGAAAGTATCTTTCTTCTAAAGGGTAGTATAGCCGGGCGTGGTGATGCATGCCTTTAATCTCAGCACTCAGAGGCAGAGGCAGAGCTCATGAAAAATGAGGAAGGTCTAAAGAGCGGCTTCAAAGAGATAGAACAACTGAGTTTGGTTCATCATCTGGGCTTTCATTTCTATAAAACTCATTAATGGCTGGGCATGGTGATGCAAGCTATTGGGATCCGTGAGACGTCCCCAAAAGACCACCCGTCACGATGCAATCAGCAAGCGTGTTTATTATACCACATGTACATGGAGGGGGCACACTTATACAAAATGGCAACGACCCCAAGAGGGACGTGTAAGATCCTTTTAAGCACAGCTACAGGAATTTTAAAAGCAGTGTGACCATTCTGCTTAGGATTGGCTTAGGCAAGTGGCAATCATATTAGTACATTTCTAATTGGTTAGGGTTAGCAGGGGTGGGCTAAGGCAATAGTTTTTCCATTCTTGGGCAAGTCTGGACAAGTCCCAGGCTTTGTTCTTATTCAGTTATCACCTGTGTGTGTGTGTGTGTGGGGGGGTGGTGGTGGTGGTGGTGGTGGTCCAGGCCTAGTATGTGCAGGAACAGAAGTCTAATTCTTAGGTGAGTTGTTGGTTCCTGTCATGATGTTTGTCTGCCCCTCTCACAAACCTGTAATCCTGAGAACTGTAGGGCAGGAACTGGAGGACTGTGAATTCCAAGCAGCTTTGGGCTATAGAGCCAGAATCAGAATAACCAAAACAACAAATGTCAATATTGGGGCAATTGAAAAAACTTAGATATGACTTTAAGATTAACTTTAAGAAGATTTAATCAATATCAATAATTTAATCAACTTGATTTTGGTAATTGTATTAGGTTATGTAACAGAATTTCTTTGATTTAGAGAATGCATGTGAAAATATTTAGAGGTTAAGGAACACCATGTTTCAAGAAGTTTTAAAGTTTACATACATGTCCCTTCCTCACTTACCCTTCCAACACACACACACATGCACACACACATGCACACACACATACACACACATGCACACACACGCGCACATACACGCACACACACATGCACACACGCACACATACACACATGCACACAACACACGCGCACACAACACACGCGCACACACACGCACACACATGCACACACAACACATGCGCGCACGCACACATGCACACACGCGCACACACACATGCACACACGCGCACATACACGCACACACATGCACACACACGCACACATACACACACATGCACACAACACATGCGCGCACACACACGCGCACACACACATGCACACATAACACATGCGTGCACACACACGCACACACATGCGCGCGCACACACACACACACACATACACGACGGGGGTGGGGGAGATAAGTGAAAGCAGGACTAGAAGGTCTTTACCTTTTTAACCTTTGGGGTATCTGGGTGAAGATTATAAAGAAATTTTTGTAGCATTTTCCCAAAACAACAAATACTTAGACTCAAGCTTTGAAAACAAGATACCTGTAAAGTATATATGTCGGTTTAGCTTAGCAATCCCCAGAATCAAATGTCTCTTTGCAGCCAAAAACTTCAAAGAAAACACAATAATATATATAATCCATACTCTCTGTGTATATTCCACCTTTACGTGGCTTATTTGTTTTTACTTTTTAGTATTTATTTTATTATTTTTACTCCTTTATTATATTTACTGTTTCTTTACTCTTTTTCTTCTCTCTCCCAAGCCTATGTACATTTATCCAACACTGTGACCCATTTAGAGGTATTTTCCATCTGAATTTGTCTTTATTGTGTATCTGTAATTATCTTTTGACCAGAAGTGCTTCTTAAAATGCTAATCACTTCTTAAAAGCCTAAGCTGTGGCATTATTAGGATATATAAGGCACTTCCTGCTTGCTCCGACCAGTCCGACATGGCAGGGGAAGTCCATTCACCACCTTTGAGCCATGCACACCACCCCAGTTCCAAGTATGCAGTGGGTCTATGTCAAGCCATTGAGCAGTTTGTAACACGCTGCTTACAAACCCCATTTAAATGTTCAGTCTCCTGGAAGAGGCAGAGTCTGCACTGGCAGTATGGCCCAGAAAGCCAGCATTTCAAAGCTGCGTGGCTTTTTTCTGTTACCGCTGAATCAGGAAAACCTCTCTTAAAGGAGAAGTGGCATGCCACCAGCAAACAACAAGAAGCTGTGTTAAACTCTGTATTTTTGTGTTTAGAATTCTTTTATAAGCTTTCTCAGGTTTTACATGGATTTAGTCCACCACATTGGCACAAATTTGTTGTTGGGAGGAGGCTGCTTGGTGGTTCCTGGCTGCTCAGCCCTGAAATAATCACACAGAAACCATATTATTTAAATCACTGTTTGGCCCATTAGTTCTAGCTTTTTATCTTAGGTTAACCCATCTCCATTAATCTGTGCATCACCATGAGGTGATGGCCTACCAGCAAAGTTTCAGCGCTTCTGTCACCAGGGGCAGCTCCATGGCTTCTCTCTGACTCTGCCTTTCTTTCTCCCAGCATTCAGTTTAGTCTTCCCTGCTTAGCTAACTTCTGCCCTGCTATAGGTCCAAAGCAGTTTCTTTATTCATTAGTGGTAATCACAGCATACAGAAGGAAATCCTTCCTTTCTGTGTGTGTGGAGGATACATACACGCCAGGGTGCACATGTGGAAGTTACTTGTGGGGCTCTGTGAATCAACTCAGATGATCAGGACTTGGACAGTATTTTACATGAATCATTACTTGACTTTTTAAAAAATTTTTATTTATTGGCTTTTTTTTTAAAATATCTTGCTATATAGATGGCCTCAGACTGTGACCCTTCTGACTCAGATTCCAGATATTATAATTTATATTTTCTTGTATGTATGTGTGTGAGGCATACATGCCTTCTTATTTTTAAAGCTCCCCCCTTATATCTAGGGTCTGAATATAATACAATTTATTTAATGATCTTCTTAGTCACCAACATGGAGATTGTTTCCTTTTTCTAATAGAAAAACCACCACGTTTGACGTTTTTGTGTTTGTAATTATTTATATAGTTTAGGTGTGGAATCCCTGAGTCAAAGAGCATCCACCTTGAATTTACTGGTAAATATTTCAAGGGTCATTTTAGATGGCAAAACTCAACTGGAATGGCTTCTTTTGGTGACAGGTGCTGTAACAATACATTCAGAAAAAGTGTGACCGGTGTTTAGGGTTGATCTGTGTTCCATCTGAATGTTCCTTACGCCCATGGCCTGTTCACTGCCGTGTTTTGCTGACACACACAGAACAATGATTGACGCCCTTGGGTCTTACCAGAGAACATCTCTGGCTGTGTTCTCCCGTGCAAGTTGGTACATGACCACAGTCACTCAAGAGTTCACTGTTAACCCGAGGGGTTATGCCATCTCTGCTAAGTGCTTTTAATTACCTGCGTGTTTTCTGGTGTGTTTACTTTAGGAATAGAGCTACTAATTATTGTGACTCTTGGATCATTACTTTTCTTGCTTCTTTTGACAATTTTCCTGTCTTTTAATTGCTGCTAATGTAGTAATATCACTTGCGTATATTCAGGAAAGTACTGGAAATACCAAGAAAGGTTTAATGCAAGTGAATAAATATAATTCTTCCACATACCTATAAGCTAAATTTGTATCTTCAGCGGGTTGTTGTGCTAGGAGAAGGGTGTTGTGCGAGGGGAGGGGCAGAAATGGTTATCCCAATGAAATGTGGGTTCAGAGATTGTTTTCAGGTCAACGGAAGCGTTTGGAGTCATTACTGTAAACTAGCATATGGAAAATATAAGAAGAAGTAAGGTGACTGCATATAGCAGTAATGTTTTGTGGGTTTTTAAGAAAGCTAAGAACTGGCTTTAGACCAGTGAGTGGTCTCTTCATCAATGCAGCAATTCAAAAAAAAGCTAAGAGAGGTCGATCATGGCAGCCAGGGCCACATAGTGAGATCCTATGAAAAAAAAAAAACTAAAAGAAGAAAGGATTTTGAAATGTTTAATCATAAAGAAACAATGTTTGGGGAGATAGATACGCTTACCATGAAGTCAAGCTCGTGAGTCCCAGCGCTCAGCAGGCTTTAGTGGGAGAGTCACTGGAGTTGAGGAGTTTGAGAGCAGTCTGGGTAACATAGCAAGATTCTCTGCCTCTGTCTCTCTGATAATGGTAATGGTAAATTGATATGCATACCCTAATTTGAATGTTATATAATATATACAAGTGTATCAAAACAACACATGGTCTGGAATATGTAAAACTTTTATGCATCAATTAAAATTATATTAAAAGTATAAGAACAGCTTTGAAAGGCGAGATTAAAATGTAATAGTCTTCATATGGATAAGCCTTCACTCCTATGTTACTCTGAAACAGTGGGAGAATGGAGGCAAAGGTAGCTTTCCTGTAACATTTGCTGAGTCTCTTCTGGGTTACTTGCAAGGGATGTGAAGGCGTAAGTCACAAACAATGCCACACCAGTTTGGAATTATGATTAATAGGGTGGTATTTATTTAAAGGGGAAAAAAACTTACAGATCACCGTCCGAGACAACAGCCCTCTGCGCAACCAGGGAGTCTAGTCGCTGCAGAGCAGGAAGTGAAGAGAGAGGAGAGGGAAGTGGCCACTTTTTTAAAGGAAGAGAGACCACGCCCCAATGGGCTGGTATCTCAGCGGTTATAGGCTGGAGGAGCAGAAGGACCTCCTGCAACAAGGATGTAGAAGAATAAGACACACTTTTGTCCTTGAAGAACTCACTTTGATGAGCACGTTCTATGATAGGAAGACTGTGTAATACTGGACGTAATGTGGAAAAGGTGAAGGGTGTCAGGGGACTTCAACGTGATATGGGCACAGAGGACGAGACTTGATAGATGTTTCCAGGATGGGAGAGTCGTAAGCTTTATCGGGAAAGCATGAACCCCAGGTGCTCTTGTGACCTTGGAGGACACGGGAAGTTACTCTAAGCCCTTAGGCTAGCAGGTTTCCCATGGTGTGCAGAACATCTGGGGTCTCCTGAAGGTGTGGGTTCTGATTGTGAAAATCTGGAGAAGGCCTGCATTCCTGAAGAGCCCCCTGGGCTCTGTGGACCACACTCGGAGTAGAAAGGCTCTAGGCGCTGCAGACAGTGATTTCGGTTGCTCCTGTTAGTTGGCACAACTTCAGAGCAAAAGGCAGAGTGCACATTTGCCTTTGCCTCTAAGCAAATTAATAAAAAGCACCTGGAGGCTCGTTTTGGAAAATAGGCCATTGTGCGGACAGATTCGGATTATAGTTGCAGCAGTCTGGGTGCAACTAGAGACTGACTGACCCATCCTGGGGGTCGCTTGCCTGGATGACGGGGCAGGCAGTGCTGCAGGGAAGGTGAAGGAAAGGGTTAGAGGGGCTCAGCCAGTCCTGTTGATGAAAGTAGCCACCCAGTGGTGAAATTCTGAGTCTAGAGGCCTGTGATGGAGGGTGGGAGGAAGGCAGGACCCTTGGAGTTGTCACAGGTTTTTAATTGGTTGGGACTCCTTCAGCATAATAATTCGGAACACAAGCCAGATCAACATTTTCAGCTGTTTTCGACTACGCCTTTTCAGACGTTTAGTTTGTAGTGAGAGAACAGCCACACCATTCCGGGACGTGTTGATTGGAATTCATGGCATCGCCTTATCTAAAAATACTTGCTCTTTGTAGATCAGTTAAGAATAAGTGACATTTAGGGATTGTCACAGTTGAATAAATAGTTTGAAATAAATCCTTCCTCTTCTAGCTTCCTAGTCTCCCCCTTGGCTTCTCTGATTCTGTGAAACCAGGAGGACTAGTGAGGGGTTGGTAATATGGCCCAATAGAACCTGTGGTCAAAGCGGAGCTGGAGGGCCCGCCTGTTGTGCAACCTCCAGATGGGACTGCTAAGTGCTCACAGCTCCCCTGATGCTCGGTGCTGGTTGTGAGATGCAGTGGGAGGACTTTTCTAGGAGAACCCTAGCTTTCTCCATGCCTTCCTTAGCCTGTGAGATCTGCAGCTTATATAGATGAGCTAGAGCAGACCACGTGACTGAAATTTAGCATCAGGGACTGGGATACTCTCATTAGCTTTACCTCCAAACATGCCCCACATTGAGACCCTCGTGCAGATAAGACTGGACTAGAATACACTCAGAAAGACAGACATGGTATGGACTCACTCATAAGTGGATAGAAGATACAAAGCCAAGCAAAGGCTAATCCATACTTCCAGAGAATTAGGAGCTAAGGGGCAGCAGGGAGGGTGGAAGGGGAGAAGGGAGGAAGGAAGAGGTGTGGGAAAAATATATATATAGCTCAATAAAAAGAATGAAAAAAGTTAAAAAAAGGGTAAGTTATGGAGATATACAGCACAGTATCTAGAGTTAACAATATTGTATACTTGATGTTATTCTTTTGGTCTCTGGTCCCTTTAAGGGACAAGCCACGCCCACTCCCAGTGACCTCTGACCCGTGCCCCCCCCTCCTTTGAGTAATAAATGGTTTTAGCTTTATGCCTATTTACTGTGTCTATGGGCCTTTTACCCGCCTCCTGTTCACACCCGCCCGCTTGGCTCTCCCGGATTGCTGTGGTCTGTCTCTGCCTGCTGGCCAAAGAGCGGGCCCGCCCGCCCGCCCCAAATGGGTCACCGCTCGTAAACCCAGGGACCCACAACAGATGATCTGCCGGGCTAGTGGCTGCTCTGCGAGCCCGCCAGGGGCACGCCAGGATTTTTTTAAAATCATAAAACTTGATACTTACTAAGTAGATATTATTACTATAAATAAAATGATTAATATGTGATGTGAAAAATATATTTATATATGTTTATATATGTATATATTTAGAGATATATGAATTTGGAGATAATAATCATATCTTATGAAAAATTTTAAAGGGTCAAATAAAACCAAAGGATTATGAAAAACGAGATTGGACTAGAATAAATGCAATTAATGCTGAAGACTCACCAGGGGGAAAACCCACCAGACGTGAGCTTCTGGAAGAAAGAGATAAGTCTAGAGGCTGAAGGAGCCTAGGTAGGAGGATTCCACCCTGGGCAGCTTTCACATGTTCTCACCTCAAGCTCCGAACCCACACCATCTAGCATGTCTGTCTTGTCAACTCTACTTGGTTAACAGGGTGTCTAGATATTTTGCTAGAAATTTCTGGTGTGTCTGTGCTTTTCAGGATGATACTAACATCAGAATCAGTCCCCTCCTCAATGTGGGTGGGCACCACCTCATTGGTTGAAGGCCTGAATAAAACAGAAGGCAAAAGAACGGGAGAATTTGCCTCCTTTCCAACATGACCGGTCCAGTTGGGCCATCCTACCTCATCTGTTACTGAACTGCGATTTTTCACTGACTGCTTGGTTCTCAGCCAAGCTGAATGATACCACCAGCTTCCCTGACTACCTGCTTATAGCTGGCAGATTGAGGGGCAGTCACTGGGTGCCTCCATAATTGTGAGCTACTTCCTTACGGTAAGTATCTTAGTGTCTGTGTAGGGCACTCACAGGGTTTACCCATCCTTCTGCAGTCTGGAGAAAGCTTGTTTTGAGAATGATGCATTGGAGGTGCTGCCTTCTGGGGCAACTGATACTTGCTGGATTCAGCCTTGGGATTTACTGTTTGTTCAGGAACTGTGATTCCTTTGGTGGAAGAATAGTATTTAGAGAATGAGATTTAGATCTAGTTGTATTTCTAGACCAGAACACATGAATGTTATTAATGGCGCAGTATCTATGTTGACAGAGTCTTTTAAATAAGATTACACTAGAGACCCTGCCATCAGTATTTTCCAGTGTTACTAAATGCCAGTGTCAATTTGAATTATCATTTATCTCTTTTCTCTTATCCTTTATTTTCATTCTCACTTCATAGTTTAATCTACCAAAAACCAAAGCAAACAAAGAAAACCAACTCACTTACTTTACAGTCCCAAACAAGTGAGTTTGAACATGCCCTTCATTTAGCAGCCCGTTAGTGATGCCAATACCAAGCCAGTTTCTAGGCAGTTCGATCGCCTTTTAGTTGCTCTTTGAGTGGAATATCTTTTTCTATAGTTTCACTTTTAATGTGTTGGTATCTTTGGAATGAAAATAATCATACATAGCACATGGTTATATTACTATATATAATGTAGATGTATATATGAATTATTAGCATGTGTGCAGGAGTAGGTACTATGGTATGTGTGTGGAGGTTAGACTGTTACTTCCTGGAGTCAGTCCTTTCCTTCCACCTTTATGTCCATTCCAGAGATTGAACTCAGGTTGCCAGGCTTGCACAAGTATCTTGTTGGTCCCAGATCATATATATATATATATATATATATATATATATATATATATATATTCATTCTTCTGGTCTCTGTCTTTTACCTAGAGAATTTGATCAATTGGCATCAAAGTAATTACTGATATAAAAGGATTTTCTTTTGCCACTTATATGCTTTCTATATGTTTTATGGCTAATCTGTCCCTTATTGTCTATATTCTACTCACTATTATCTAGTCTATCTATATACTATTATCTTTTGTGTTTAGTTGATTTTTTTGGTAGTGAAATATTTAACTCTTCTTCCTCTTATTTAATTTTGAGCAGATTACACAATTATTTCTTTGTGGTTGCCAGGACGATTGCATTTAACATCCTAAAGTTATAACACTCTAAATTTACAAGACCTGACTTTTTTCTTTATGTATTTTTTATTATTTAAAACAACTCTAACAATTAAATACATATTCCAAAAACCAACCAGCCAGCCAACCAACCAACCAACCAACCAACCAACCAACCAGCAAACAAAAAGTTGGATAGTGGTGGTGTACGCCTTTAATCACGGCGTTTGGGAGGCAGAGACTGGTGGATCTCTGTGAGTTTGAGGTCAGCCTGGTCTAAAGAGCGAGTTCCAGGACAGGCTTCAAAGCTACAGAGAAACCCTGTCTCAAAAAACCAAAAATAAAATAAAACACATCTTTATCATATTCTTCCTATCCCCTAAGCCCTTCTAGGTCCTCTCCTCACCCCTACACATCCAACTTTAATTTCTTTCTAAAAACAAGCGAACAAACAACCCCAATACAGCAATAAATTCCCCCAAAACCAAGAAAACAAAGTAAAACAATACTCAAACAGAAAAAAAAAACCTCCCCCCAAATTGTAACCCAATAAAAGCACACACACATACACACAGAGATTAAACATGTGGCGTTCATTATATGTTGGTCAACTATTCCTGAACATGAGGCCTGTCCTGGAGTGGTTGATATGCCCAGTGTCACTTACTGGAGAAAACTGATTTTCTCTCCCAGCAGATATAAATGTTCAGTTCAGTTGTTAGCATTTATCCTAGTTGTCACTCATTCATTTTAAAAAAATAACAAAATAGCAATATAAAATACAATAAGATAAACCAAAAACTATTATCTTGAAGTTGGACAAGACAAACCAACAGAAGGAGAAGCGGTTCAGAGACCCACCTGTTCACACACTCAGGAATCCCATAACAACACGCAACTGGAAGTCATGATATAGACCCCGAGGACCTGGTGCAGACCTGAGCAGCTCTGTGCATGCTGCTTCAGTCTCTGTGAATTCACGGCAGCTTTGCTCACGTTGATCTAGAGGGCCTTGTTTTCTTGATGTCCTCCATCCCTTTTAACCCCTACACTCTTTCCACCTCTTCTTACACAGGGTTCCCTGTCCTCCGAGGGAAGGGATTTGATGGAGACATCCCATTTAGGGCTGAGTTTCCAAGATCTCTCACTGTCTTTGTAATATCTGACGGTGGGTCTCTTTGTTTGTTCCTATCTGCTGCAAGAGGAAGCTTCTCTGATAATGGCTGAACAAGGTACCAATCTATGAGTATAACAGAATATTAGAAGTCATTCTATTAATTTATTTATTTACTTATTTGTGTCCCCCCCTTTTTTTTTAGAACAGTAGTTTTTGGTTTTACCCTAGGTCCCTGCCCTATCTAGTCTTTGGTTCTTGGTCACCCAAGCAGTGTTGGGTATGAGCTTCATCTTGTGGAGTGGACCTTAAGTCAAATTACTTATGGGTTGGTTTCTCCCACAACCTTTGGGTCACCCCTGTCCTAGCGTGTCTTGCAGGCAGTATGCCATTGTAGATCAAAGAGTTTGCAGCTACCTTAGTGTTTACATTGAAAAGCTGACTTTTAATCACATGTAAAACTGCTGGGGTTTTTGTTTGTTCTTTGTTTCTGTTTTTTTTTTTTTTTTTTTTTTTTTTTTGAGACAGGGTTTCTCTAGGTAGCCCTGGCTGTCCTGGAACTCGCTCTGTGGATCAAGCTGGCCTTGAACTCAGAGATCTGCCTGCCTCTGCCTCGGAGTGCTGGGATTATAGGTAGGGTCTCAGTCTGTAGCTCTAGCTGGCCTGGAGTTCTTTATATAGACCATGCTATCCTTGAATGTAGAGATCCATAGAACATTGTCTTATAGCTCTGTCCACATCCCTTTTGATTATTGATATGAAATTCTATCTATATATTATATAGCCCAAACTATAGGCTAAACATTCTTAGATTGTGTAGTAAATGAAATACTTACAAACTGAAGTTGTGTTAATAGTAGCTTTTAGAATAAGTTTTGTTTTCATTTTAAAGATTAGGTCTCATTCTGAAGCCCAGCCTGGCTCATAACTCTTTTGTATCCCAGGATGGCCCCTGACTTCCTTATAGTCCAGGGTGGCCCATGACTCCTTTGTATCCCAGGATGGCCCCTGACTCTTTTGTATCCCAGGATGGTCCCTGATTCACCTGAAGTCCAGGGAGGCTGTTAGCTGGTGGTGATCCTCCCTGAGCCACCATATCTTGTTTAATGATTGTTTAGTTTTCCAAAGTGCTGCTGTTCTATGAATGAGAGAGGTAGGCTGGTGGTGGAACACTTCCCTAGCAGGTACAAAGTCCTGAGTTCAATCTCCAGCACTGCAAAATAAAATAGAGATAAAAACTGTTGATTTCCTAAATCACACATAAAGCAAAAAGTAGAGCGGAAAACCCTTGTTACAGCTTTATACTAGCTTTGGTGTTTACCTTCCTTGATGTGCTTAGATGGCTTTGGTCACTGTTTCACGCCTTCTTTTACCCTGCAGGGCTTCTTTGCTCATTTTCTATGAAGCAGGTCTAGTGGTGACAATGTCTTTCAGCATCTTTTGACCGGGAAACGCTTTAATGCCGTTCTCACGTTAGAGGGACAGTTTTTCCTTTCAGCACTTCTTCTGTACCTGCTGCTCCATTCCTGCTGTCCTTTGGTGAGAAGCAGGGGACACAGGGACACTCTGGAACCTTCGTGTGTGAACCGCGTCACTCTGGCTGCCCTTCGGCTTAGCATTTGTCTTTGACTCTCTAAAACTGGATTACACTGTTTCTTAGCGTGGGCCTCTGAATTTCTGTCCTTGAAATTCATTGAGTTTTCTGGACGTATATATTTATGACTTTTACCAAATCTGGAAAATATTAGCTTTTATTTCTTCTAATATCTAATGTTCTATTTCTCTTCTTTAGACTCCCTGTGTGTCTGTGCTAGTCTGCTTATGGTGTTCCATGGGTCTGTTAAGCTCTGATAGTTTTTAATCCTTTTTCATTCTCTTCCCCTTTGTGTCTTTAGCCTGCTCAGATCTGCCTTTCTCAACTTGGAGGCTGGGGTCGCAGAAGACTCATCAAGGGTCACCAAAGCCCTCTTGAACCAGTGGCTTTTAGGGTTTTGTTTCTTTAACTTGAAAAATGAAACTCATGGACCACAGAGGGGAAGTTTTAGAGAGACATTTATTGTAGATGCATAGATGGGCGCTGAAGAGGGAGAGAGAGGCATGCTGTTTGAATCGTGCTGGCATGGAGGTCAGCCATATGCTGAGAAGGTTAGCTTCAGAGAGGGTGGAAAAGCCCAGATACTGGGAAAAGTCTACCTAGGTTCTAGCCAGTACCTGAAAGACAGAAGAGAAGAAAAGAAAAAGTCATGCCCTTCCGGAGGCTTGTATGGACTGTACTAGGGGACAGGAATTCTCATTAAAGGACTAATTCTTCCTATATCTCATTAGCATGGCTTGAGGCGAGCCAGCCTCTCCCCAGGGGTAGGCCCCTGGCCAGGTGCTTGGCAGGCCTGACCAGAAGAGGTAGATCCCAATCTTTTGACAATTCGTCAGTAATAGTTTTCATTAACGAGCCTTCAGTGGTACTGTAACATCGGGATTACAAATGCCAACTTTTGGGGCTTAAAAAAAATTTAATGTGGGTACCAAGGATCAAACTCAGGTTCCCATGTTTATGTGGAAAGCATTTTATTGGCTGAGCCATCTCCCCAGTCCCTCTTAGACTTTCTACCTGTATTTGGAATGATTCTGTTTTTTAATACTTTCCCCTTCCCTTCCTTTCCCCTTCTTCCCCTTCTTCTTCCCCTTCTTCCCCCTTCCCCTTCTTCTTCTTCTACTTCTTCTCTCTCTCTTTTACTTTCATCACATCTTTTTGTAGCTCTTTCAGAATTTTTTTTTCTTTTTTTCGAGACAGGGTTTCTCTGTGGTTTTGGAGCCTGTAGCTCTTGTAGACCAGGCTGGTCTCGAACTCACAGAGATCCGCCTGCCACTGCCTCCCAAGTGCTGGGATTAAAGGCATGCGCCACCACCGCCCGGGTAAGAAATTTGTTTTATTAAAGTATTTGTAGACTAACTATGTAGGTTTTTTTTTTTTTCTGGGTAAATGTCTATGTTTTCCTTTGAGGCACAGACTCCATGTCTTAGCCAGGCTTTCTATTGCTAGTCTATTGCTGTGAGGAAACACCATGACCAAAAAGTAACACAGGGAGGAAAGGGTTAATTTAGCTTACACTTCCACACAGCTGTTCCTCAATGGAGGAAGTCAGTACAGGAACTCAAACAGGGCAGGAACCTGGAAGCAGGAGCTATTGCAGAGACCATGGAGGAGTGGGGCTTACTGGCTTGCTTCACATGGTTTGCTCAGCCTGCTTTCTTTCTTTTTAAAAATTATTATTTGTTTGTTTGTTTTGTTTTTTTCAGGACAGGGTTTCTTTCTGTAGCACTGGCTGTCCTGGAGCTCACTCTGTACACCAGGCTGGCCTCAAACTCAGAGACCCACCTGCCTCTGCCTCCCAAGTGCTGGGATTAAAGGTATGTTCCACCATCGCTGACTTGGACTGTTTTCTTATAGAACCCAGAACCACCAGCCCACCAGCCCAGGGTTGGCAGCACCTACCATAGGCTGGGCCCTCTGCCATTGATCACTAATTAAGAAAATGTCTTATAGCCAGACTTTATGGAGACATCTTCTCAGTTATGGCTCCTTTTCTCTGATGTCTCTAGCTGTGTCAAGTTGCGATAAAAACCAGCCAGGACACTCCAGCAGAAAGGAAAAACTGTCCAGTCTCTGCGTTTTCTGTTTTTCCTGAGGATTGAACCCAGGGCCTTGCACATGCTAGATCAGCTCTCTACCACAGCCATTCCATTCCCCTCCTCCCTCTTTTTTAAAAATTTTTTTTATTTTTATTTATTTATTTTTTTGGTGGTGATGAGGGGGAATGGTCCAAATGTTTATCTGCATGCCTTGTGATTTTGTTTCTGTTACTGTTGAAAACGACATTGGGATCTAATAATGTGGCAAGTCTCAAACTTCATTCTCTCTTCCATAGGTCTTTCTGTTTTGGTTTTATATTGTTTTCCCTAAGTTTTGTGTTTCACTATTGTAGGTTATCTCTGTGACACAGATCAATAAATATATAAACTTAAGGTCTTTTCAGGTCTTTCTGTCTCTGTGCCCTTCTCTGGGCACACATGGTCACATTTTAATTTCCCCTGGATGTGCTTTGGATACACCAGTCGTTAATGGGTAGCTCCCAAAAGGTAAAAATTAGAAAAATGGGGAGGGAAGAAGGGCACTGGCCCCTTAAATGCTTGGAACTCACGTCATCTAGGAACCAGTGAAGAGAAAGGTACAAAGCATGCCAGCTTGTCTCTGCCTACACCACGTGTGCTCAGGGCAGCTGTCAGTGTCGAGCACTGGAAGACAAGGTTTAGCTTTGCCCACTGTGTTTCCTGCAGGGGGTGTGAAGGCTGTGCAGGAGGAATGCTTAGCTATTACCATGCTAAGCGCTGAAACGGACCCAAATTAAGTGTGGTTTACCTCCCAAGCCTTCCATAGGAAGCTGTAAACCCTCAACACACTCTAGTGTTCTAAAATAATTATACCTGACACACAGAGCCAGGGCCATTGCCGGCCAAGTAGAGACAGATCCTGATGCTCCTTCCCAGAATCCTCTCCCTGGACACCCATTCTGAATCTTCTTGTCTTTTCTTCGGGGCTTCTGTAATTACTTCAACTTAGAGAAGAACCTCTATATCTATGTTTACTGCGGGGTCCCTATAAATGCTGCGGCCAGCAGAGGCATGATCTGCAGGAGGCAAGAAGGAAATCCAGTTCAACAGGATATAGTGATGCTCGTTCAAGCTTCTGGAGTCTGCCACCCAGCAACTTGTTTTAGGTGTATTTAAGTACAGTACAATTTTGGAAAATTTCCTATAACAATTATCTCAATCCCCTGTGCATGATAAAGCTTAAGGTGTCATTGAGACATTGAAACTCTTTTGCAAAGTACTTGTGACCTCTACCATGAAGATGGGTTCTATAGCTTAAGATCCAGGATCTGGTGTGGGCTCTGACCCACATATCACAGAGGTCACCCAGGCCCTGCTCCCTTTGTAAATTACAGGTGACATCTCCCCATAAGGATGGGGTCTGTTGACTGAGAAACAGTGCTCAAGACAAAGACCTTGGGAGGGAAAGTCTGGGAAAAGCACAGTAGTGCAGGGGATTCAAGTGTGGCCAGGCCCTACAGCTAGCACAGGCCACTGGGCTATTAATGACATCTTCCCCCACTCTTCTGCACAGACAACACAAGCCTGTGTGCATAACATTCCTGGTTTCCCTAGTGCTTGTCTCAGAGCTCGAAGACCCTGTGCTCGCTACATTTAACAAACTATTTCATTCTATTTACTTAAAGCTTCTATTTTAATAGTTTTCTGTTTGTTTTGAGACAGGGGTTCTCTGTGTAACTCTGACTGTCCTTGAACTCGCTTTGTAGACCAGGATGACCTTGAACTCATAGAGATCCATCTTGAGTGCTGGGATTAAAGGTGTGCTCTACCACCATTCAGCCTTAATAGTTTTTTTTAGTGATTTATTTATTTATTTTTTACATGCACTGGTGTTTTGCCTACATATATGTCTGTGTAAGGGTGTGGGATCCACTGGAACTAGAGTTATAGACAGTTGTAAGTTGTCATGCGGGTGCTAGGAATTGAACCTGGGTTCTCTGGAAGAGCAGCCAGTGCTCTTAACCTCTGAGTCATCTCTCCAGCCACTCTTAATAGTGTTTTACGCTTTAAAAAAATTTAACTTATGTGTATTGCTTGGTTGGAACCTCCAGCTCACTCCTGATTGATCTGGAAAGCTCCATTACTGTCTCTCTCCAAACCGTGCCCTCTCAGAGAATCTCTGAACAAAGGGGAGGCACGGAAAAGCCCAGTTCTGCATTCTTGGTAGCTATAGCAGCTCCTCCCCTGAAGTGCAGGCAGCCCAAATTCCGCCCAAGCATTCCAGCTTTTGACCATACTGAGGCTCAAACCCAGCTTGTGGTGGACATGTCATCACCGCTCCCCTACAGGCTATATAATCTCTATGCTTTAGTTTGGGTGTGTGACTTCTCTGGCCTCAGTCTCTGGGGCTGGAGGACTTGCCCAGGAGTCGCTTTGCTCAAATAAACCCGCTCTTTTACTTTTTCAGTTCTACTTGATTTGATTACTGCATCGGCAGAGAAACCTGTTATTAAGGTACAAAAAAAACCCAATTATGTTTGTGTGGGGACATGCACATATGTATATGGGTGCCCAAGGAGATCAGAAGAGGATTAGATCTCCAGGAGCAAGGGTTATAGGTGCCATGAGCCCCCCCCCATCCCCCATGATTGGTGGGGACCCAACTTTGTTCCTCTGCAGAGCAGTAAACCTCTTCATTTCTGAGCTATCTCTCTAGTCTCATATATATATATATATATATATATATATATATATATATATATATATTTGTTTTTTTTTCAAGACAGGGTTTCTCTGTAGTTTTGGTGCCTGTCCTGGGACTAGCTCTTGTAGACCAGGCTGGCCTCAAACTCACAGAGATCTGCCTGCCTCTGCCTCCCGAGTGCTGGGATTAAAGTCATGTGTCACCACTGCCCGACTAGTCCCATATTTTTAATGTTTGACTATTGACCCCTCCAAAACGTTTTAAATGCATGGTATAAGATGATGACTGAAATAGCTCATTTAATATCAATCCTATTGCCACACATTGTCACATCTCATCTGTTAACCAATTTTTTTTTTAAAAAATCACGTTTGTTTATTTATTTGTGTTTGTGTGGGGTACATGCCATGTCACACATGTAGGCCAGTGGAGAAGCTACAGGAGTTGGTGCTCTTTTTCCATAACATGGCTCGTGGAGCTAGAATCCAGACCATCAGACTTGGCGGCAAACATCCTGCTGAGTCATTTTGCTGACACCTGCTGAGTCATATTGCTGGCTCCTGAGAGATTAGTTCTTTTCTTTTTTTAAAAAAATGCATTTTATTTATTTTATATTATGTATGTGTCTGTCACATGTGTGCAGGTTCCAAAGTGGCCAGCAGGACTGGGGTCAGATCCTCTGGAGGAGCTGGAGTTACAGGCAATTGTGATCTGCTTGATGTGGGTGATGGGAATCAAACTTAAGTTCTCTGGAAGAGCAGGAAGCGCTCTTAACCCCTGAGCCATCTCTCTAGGTCCTTATACATTAATTCTTATACATTGCAGAATATTTTGGGGTAATATAATTTCCCAGTTATATATTCTTGCATCGATATTTTTTTTTTTTTTTATGATTTGAGACAGGGTTTCTTTGTGTAGCCGTTGCTGGAACTTAATTTGTAGACCAGGTTGGCCTCGAGCTCATAAGAGATCTACCTGCCATTGCCTCCCAAGTGCTGAGATTAAAGGTGTATACCATCACGACCTGGAAATATTCATATATTTAAAAAAATATATTTACATACATATATGTACATATATCTTAATATACCATTTTTAACCTCTGTTCTTTTTATTATCCCAGAATTACTGATTCCTTTGTCTTTACCTTTGTACTCATTGTCTTATCTTCTAGTTTCTCCAGAACACTCTAAACTGACAGACGGCAAGGTCTGGCCCTTCTTTCCTGGCGTTCGCTGTCTATTGTCATGGCGTCATTCGGAAGATGCTGACTTTGAGCCTCTATGTCAGTCCTTCAGTATTTTCCCTTCCACCACAGTAAAGAGCTGTGGTGATCAGTCCAGTTCCTTGAGGTGTTACACCATTCAAAAACGCTATAAAACTTTAAACATTGTGTTTCTCGTAACTGCGAATCTTTTATCACTATTTCACCGAGGGGAAAAAAAACCTTTTTTTTTTCTTTTTAGTTTTCCAAGACAGGGTTTCTCTGTGTTGCTCTGGCTGTCCCGGAACTCTCTCTTTGTTAGACCAGGCTGGCCTTGTGTAAATCCCACCAATTGAGGATAAGACCACTACCACAGTTTAAAGCCAAATTTAAAGCAAGGTTTTACTAAATAGTGGCCAGGTGGCTGGGCTCTGGGCAGGTCTATACCCAGGTTCCTGGGAAATAGCCCCAAATCGTGGTTTGCGTGGCTTAAGAAAGAAAACCCATAATTCACTGTATTTCCCATCAGGTACAATCAGGGGCAAGCATACACCCTGACGTACCTGCAGCCTACACCCAGTCAGGGGCAAGCGTACCTCCTGAGGTACCTGCAGCCTACACCCAGTCAGGGACAAGCATATATGATAACATATTTCTGGCTTGTGAACCTTCCGCCCATATGTGATCAAGCACCTCTGGTGCTGAGGGGTCAAACAAACTTGTTTCCGAGAAGGAAAAGCACAAGGCTTGTTATCTCCCAAAAACAACAGCCTCCAGCATTTCAGGAACTGTCTGTCCTTGAGCAAGTGTTTTGCAATCAGAGGCATTTTTGTTTCCTGGATCTCTAAGGCAAAAAAAAAAAAAAAAATGTAACCTTGGCTCTCACTCATGAACACAGAGATCTACCTGTCTCTGCCTCCCAAGTGCTGCGATTAAAGGCGTGTGCTACACCACCCGGCTGTTTTTGTTTGTTTGTTTGTTTGTTTGTTTGTTTTGAGGCAGGATCTTGCCGTGTAACTCTGGCTGGCCTGGAGCTTGCTGTGTAGATCAGGCTTCTTTCAAAGTCAACGTGGTCCCATATCCTTTTCTATTTGGATATTTATTTATTGTACAGCACAGGGGACTGAAACCAGTGTCCTTGGTACAGTGGTTCCCACAGAGCGCCATCCCAGCTGCCATCTCCTGTCTTGAGTCTTCCACAGCTCACCGAGCATTCTGGCTGGTACATAGGATATCTACATTTGTTTCAGAATTATGGAATCATTTTTTTTTTTTTTTTTTTTTTTGATTTTTCGAGACAGGGTTTCTCCGTAGCTTTTGGTTCCTGTCCTGGAACTAGCTCTTGTAGACCAGGCTGGCCTCGAACTCACAGAGATCCGCCTGCCTCTGCCTCCCAAGTGCTGGGATTAATATATTACCTAAGCAAACAAGCAACTATGGAATCATTTTTTACTAATGTTTACAATACTTTTTATGTATTGAATCATCATTTTATCTATTCCTTTGAGTCCAAAGCTGTTCAAGCTTGGCCACGTAGATGTCGTTGGAGGAGGGTAAGGACTGATCTGTCGTGTTCCTTATTGGTGCCTTATTGTTACCTCATAGCGCTAAGCACAAGGGTGCACACCCTGCTTCGGCACCCACGTGACTATACCACTTCATCTTCCCCTTCGTGTACAGGGGATGCTTGTTTATCTGTTGTAAGGTTTAGTAGTTTCACAAACTTTTTGCATATCAATGACAACTTTCTTATTAAGTGTGTGAAATTTTGGATTTTCCGTCAGTTTCTAAAGATTTGCTAAATTCTGATTAGAAAAAGGCCCCTGGGTACCTAGGAAATTTTACCGGAGTTAAAGAACTCAATAGTTTATCAGCTAGGGAACTTTGGCCAAGTTACTTTAAGCCGTGTTGTTAAGTTTCCCAGATGAGCAGCATTAGCAAGCCCTAGGAGCCTGTTACACATGTAAATCCGGTGCCCTGCCAGAGACCTGAGTGAGGCTCACCAGTGGGGCCCATCCATCCACCCACCCATCCGTGCCTAACAAGATCTCAGTAGGATACTGAGGAATACTTGATCTGAGAAACATGAAGTGATTGACAGCAATCTTTTTTTATTTTTATTTTTTTAGACAGGGTCTCCGTAGCCTAGGCTGGCCTCAGCAGCCCAGCATGGCAGCAATCCGTCCGAACCCGGGCTTCTGCTTCCTTAGTGCTGGGATTTACAAGCCACACAGCCAAGTTCAGTGCTATTTCTTAGCCTTGGATGCACAGCAGAGCCACCTCGGGAGTTATTTGCAGGGCTGGGGTGTAGCTCAAGGAAAGTGCCTGTCTGGCGTGTGTGACATCTTTGATTCAATCCTCAGAAAAGTAAGCACAAACAACAAGGAACAGGAAAACCCCCACCAAGGTAAAAACAAGCTGTTTTTCAAACACCAATCAATGCCTTAGCTAATGCCTCGTGCTTGCTTCAACTCTTAACTAGTCTGGAAGAGTACCAGGGACAGGGGCTTTCAGCCTCTTCCATGTAGCCGGGGTTCTCTCACAGATCCAAACTCAAGTTCTTGTATAAGATGGGACAGTAATAGCCAAAGTGCTGTTGTAGAGACTAAGCGACACAGCTTTAGGAAACTGTAGAGTACCTAGCAAAAGGCAGAGCTTGACAGTGATTGCGCTGACCTTCAAAGAGCATAGCTATGTCATCACAGAGCATGGGCTTACAGGTGTAGTTTTGCAGTAGAGCCAAAGGCTGGCTGCTGGCCCCAGCACTGCAGAACCAAACAACCGAAAGCACACTGGGGACTTGACGTGTGGGTATTGACTTATCAAGGCTGTGATCCTGAGACTGGCAGACCACGCCTTTTAGGGCATGCACTAGTGTTCCATGGTTCCTTCTAGAACGTGTGCATGCTGTTTATTTTGAATTTTTCTTTATGTTTGTGAAAAATGAGTCTGGTGATAAAGATTTTAAATTGTCTAGGTATTTGTAGATATCGGATCTTGGGTGTAAGATCTAATCCTCAGACTCTTCTAAAATAGGAATATTTAATCATGGAACAAAGGAAGGGGTTAAGGAGACAGGATCTACAGCACACGATGTCCTGGCTGTGAAGAGTGCTATAAGAATGTCGGCATGCTTGCATTCATTGTTTTCAATGCTTAGGAGTTCATTCCTATGCAAACCAAGATTCTCTCCTATCTCTATAACTCTTTATTAAATGTTTGTATTGCTCTGTTGGTAACTAGTTTGATGTTCACTGAATTGGCCAGTCCTCATGGATACTCAGATAGGAGCCTTTTAGATTAAATTTGTGTCCTCACCGAAACTTTTGATCTATCTTTTGAATTCCTGTTTTTATTCTACTCTATTTATTTTTATGTATTTTGTGAACACATATGTCTGTGGACCATGTGTATGCCTGGTGCATGTAGAGACCAGGAGGGGGTATCAGATTCCCTGACACTGGAGTTACAGATGGTTGTGAGTTACCAGGTAGGTTCTGGGAATCAAAGTCAGGTCTTCTGGGAAGAACAGTCTATGTTCTTAACCTCTGCGATCTCTCTAGCACTGTTTTTGTGCTCAATGATCCAGTCAGTAGGTTTTGGTCTCATTTTTAAAAAGATCTATCTATCTATCTATCTATCTATCTATCTATCTATCTATCTATCTATCTATCATGTGTATTTTAAATAGGGTCTTATGTAGCCCTGACTGGCTTGGAATTCACTATGTAGACCAGGCTGTAGACCTCAGACTTACTGTTTTTGCCTCCTGAGTGCTAGGATTAAAGAAATCCTCTTAACAGGATTGGGAGTTTTTGGTTTTTTGTTTTTGTTGTTTTTATTTTTGAGACAGGATTTCTGTAACAGCTCTGGCTGGCTTTGAACTCAGAGATCTGCCTGCCTCTGCCTTCTAAGTGCTGGGATCAAAGGCATGCACCACTCAGCTAAAAAATGTTTTATGCTATCCATTTTGTTCCTGAAGTTTATTCCTAGCTCCATCTCAGACTGAGCTTTAAATTTAGTAACTTTAGGAGTTTTAGTGAAGATATATGAAAAGGGAAAGTGGAATTTTAAGTATTACTTTATCTTAGAAGATGTAGTATAAGTAAAAGCATTAGAGTACATATATACAAATATACTTATGTACGTATGTGCGTATGCTGTTTTTTGAGACAGGTCTCAGCCTCCCAAGTGTTGAGATTAAAGGCATATGTCACCATGCCCAGTACTACAGAACCATCTTTCCTGGCCTGCAATCTAGTAAAATACTATCATGATTTTTCAGAGAGGTTCAGGAAAGTACTGTAGGGCTACAGTAAGCAAGCTGCATTATAACCTTTCAATTTTTGAATATAAAACTCAGCCTTTTTACGACACTATACCAGAATCCATGGTAAAATCCTCTATGCACACTAAATATCAAACATTAGAAGAAAAACACAAGTCGTTTAGGTTTTGATAAGAAATCTAATGATAGCAATGTCGTTGGTCTAAGTCTAAAGTTGATATTCCCTCCCCTGCCCCACCCCGGTTGTATTTATCTGTACTGAACCTTGGCCACTTGTGTCCTGAATTGCATTGCCTCCTATGGACCTAGGTAATTCTTCCTTCCCATCCTACCCACCATGGGTCTGCAGTAGTCTGTTGTAGGCTGTGTTGAGTTGCATGGCGTTCACTTTAGCAGTTGCTTTTTGGGCAGTTTGTGTGCAAACAAATCCTAACTTGTTTGTGGTTTTCAGCTTGTGTCAGCGGCACACGGATCTGCTGTGGGGTTGTCTTAGTCACTGTTCTATTGCTGTGAAGAGACACCATGACCAAGACAACTCTTATAAAAAAAAGCATTTAATTGAGGGTTTGCTTATAGTTTCAGGTTTAGTTCATCATCATGGTGTGGAGCGTGGTGGCATATATAATCCTGGAGCAGTAGCTGAGAACTCCATCCTGATCTGCAGACTGAAGGAGAGAGAACTGTTGACAGAGGTTTCTGTCCCACCCAGTCCCGCAGTCATTCAATGCCAAAGAAACACACTGAGACCTACATTAATTATAAACTGGCTGGCTTCTTATTAACTCTTATAACTTATATTAGCCCATAATTCTTGTCTGTGTTAGCCATGTGGCTTGGTATCTTTTTCAGCAAGGCAGTCATATCTTGCTTGCTCTGTGTCTGGGTGATGACTGCAGACTGAGCTTTCCTCTTCCCAGAATTCTCCTGTTCTCATTGCCCCGTCTATACTTCCTGCCTGGCTACTGGCCAATCAGCATTTTATTAAACAAGTATATGAAACAAATCTTTACAGGGTAAAACCATTGTCCTGCAGCAGAGAACTGGGCCTAGCATGGGCTTTTGAAACCTCAAAGCCCACTTCCAGTGACACACTTCCTCCAACAAAGCCACACCTCCTAATTCTTCCAAACAGTTTTATTCCCTGGTGACCAAGGATTCAAATATATGAGCCATTATTCAAACCACCACAGGAGTAAGTAACAATTCCGTACCAGCCATTGCTAAGGTTCCCTGTAGCCTGAGCTATTGAAGCTCTTCCATTAGTTAACCAGGAGAGATTCTTTTTGCCTGAGGTCTGTGGTTAGCATCTACTTCAATTATCTGCTCATATATCCTCTTATGTCTTCTTAGTTCCTTTTGATTCAGGGTTTCTTTAAAATTTCTAAAAATATTTTATGTGTCTGGGTTTTGCCTGCATGTATATATGTGTACATGTGCATTTGATGCCTGAGGGCATCCAATCCCCTCACACTGGAGTTACAGATAGTTGTAAGTCAATGCGTAGGTGCTGAGAACCAAACCCAGATCCTCTGCAACACAAGTCCTCTTAGCTGTTGAGCCACCTCTTCAGCCCTGGGGCTCATTTAAAAGCTGGAGAATCATCACAGCTGTCCCAGGTTCAGGCTATGACTATTTCCACTTCTGTGCCTACCCTGGGTCAGCTGCACTGCCAGAGGCACTTTTTCTAAGCACATTCCCGAGCTCTTGCCTTTACTTTGTAACAGCAGCAGCACTCATTCACAATCTTGGGGAGACCATATCTATTCATTCAATCATCTCACAACTATTCTGAGCCAGGCATGTGGCAGGTGCTCAGCAGAAAGTGTTAAGTGAATGGATTCTGAACCTTCTGTTTGAGTTCAGTTCTATCAGACACAAATCACCCAATTTTAAGTCCCCCCCCCCCAACAGGCTACATAAGCACTAGCCATGCCATCTGGACTATGCAAGTTTAAAAATAACATTTGTCTAAACATATGCACTCACGTTCTTACTAGTCCAGGACTCATTCAATGTTCAGGGAGAGAAAATCCTGTTTAAAGTACCTGCTATATCTACTATTGCTTCTGCACTTCACATTTTGACCAAAAGGGTAAAAAGGACTTTATCATGACATATACCATTCTCCTTTTCCTGTTTTGATATAGGGTCTTGTTAAATTTTCGAGGCTGGCCTCAAACTTGCTGTCCTGCCTAAGCCTCCCAAGCACTGCTAGGTTATAGAACTGGCCTGGCCTGTCTATGTCCTTAAGTGAGTCAGTCAGAGGTCTGTTTTCAATTTTTGGAATGAGAATTTTTATTTTTCTTTTTTGTTTGAGACAGGGTTTCTTTGTGTAGTCCTGGATGTCCTAGAACTTGCTTTGTAGAACAAACTGGTCTTGAACTCACAAACATCTGACTGCTTCTGCCTCCCAAGTGCTGGGATTAAAGGTATATGCCACTACTACCACCAGGCCAAGAACTGCTTCTTAGTTTAGGAATTTTCAATCTTTCTTCACTTCAAACACTTTCCTCATTATTTTTTCTCTTATTTATCCTTTGTCTTCAGTTAAATATAATTTATTTTTTCTTTAGGAAGGTTTCTAAATTTCTTAATGTGGTTTTGCCAATATTTTCATTTATCCACCCACTCACCATCTCAAAAAGTAGTTTTCTTCATAGCACTTAATACAATTATGGATAAATGAAATGACAATTGTATTAAATATATGTATTTATATTATTCTCTTCTATAACACTTAAAAGTTCCGTGAACTAAAAACTATCACTCTATTACCAAGACTCCAATATCTTGTATACACCAGGCATTCAATCTTCCCTTTCCCAGAAAGCTTTTAATCTCATTTAGGCACCTTCAAAAGAGAAGGCTTGAAGGTGAAGACAAAAGCTGAATGGTCAGAGAGAGGAAAGGTTAGGGTTGGATGGGGAAGCAATAGAGAAATTAAGAATACTCATTTAAGGGTTTCCCCTATTCCAATCCCCGATGTGAGATGGCCTTCTGTATATGTGTTGCTTTGATTGATTGATGAATAAAGCTGTTTCAGCCAATGACTTAGCAGAGTAAAGCCAGGTAGGAAATCTGAATAGAGATATATAGAGAGAATAGGCAGAGTTCAAAGAAATGCCATGTAACTTCCCAAGGAGGGCGTCAGAACCTACCAGTAAACCACAGCCTCATGGCAATATATAGATTAATAGAAATGGGTTAATTTAAGAGTTAGCTAGGAATAAGCCTAGGCTATTGGCCAAACAGTTGTAATTAATATAATTTCTGTGTGATTATTCAGGTCTGGGTGGTCGGGAAATGAACAATCTTCTTTTACAAATGGTGCCCAATGTGGGGTAACTACCTTCACATGAAACCTGAGAGAGCCTGAGAAGGGATTCTAGACATAAAAGAACAAAGTTAAGCATGACTTCTTGGTAGCTTCAGTTTTTTCCAGATTTGCTCTGCTTTCTGGCGGCAAGCCGAAGTGCAGCTCCTTTAAGAGAAGGCTTCCTGACTCGGAATTAGTTGCAAAATCTGCACAGCTTCTTTAAGAAATGGCTTCCTGATTCATGCTGGCAGCACTAACTCTGTTTTGGGAGGTCCTGCACTTAAATGGGGCTTGTGAGCAGCATGCTACTAGTGTTTAATGGCAACATAGACCTACTGCATCTCTGGAGCTGGGGTGGTGAGCATGGCTAGCAGAGGTGGTGAACACACCTTTGCCATTTGGACAGGGTGGAGTCAACAAGCAGGGCCATGGAGTTGGTCCTAGCCATGTCTGCTTAGTATTTAAAAAAAGAAAGGTGCTCCTGGTCAGAAAATGATTACAGATATGCAATAAAGAGACTCAGACAAAAATAAACCTCTGAACGAGTCACAGTGTGTTTAAAAAATGTATGTAGGCTTGGGAGAGAGAAGAAAAAGATTATTAGACAGTTATAAACAGAAATAGTTTTAAAAAATAAAGCAACGTCTTTAAAGAGACAGTAAAAGTAATATAAAAGAATATAGACAGTCATAGATTAAAGAAGTAAAGAAAATGAGCCACGTAAAGTTGGAAAGTACAGAGCCTGGATTATGCAGATTATCGTGTTTTCTTTGACTTTTGACTGTGAATGTGCTAAGTACAGAGAGAAATTTGATTCTGGGGGCTCCTAAGCTAAACCAATATAAAGGTATCTTGATTTCAGAATTTGAGTCTTTAGAAAAAAGGTTCTGCTTTTGTTTCTACAGAAAATGAGAACCTGTGGATTCCTTCCAGGCTAACGTGGTTTGATGGAACAAGATCCCCCCTGAAAGGTCTCAATGAAACATAAAGACACTTTCCCCAACAAACAGCAGGAAGCAGTTTAGAGAAAACTATGCCCAAATTCCCAAAATGATAGTTTATAAGTGTTTGCTTTCATTTAAAGGGGGTTGATTATGACTGCTTAATGGCCCCAGGCAAAGTTTTTCTAAAGAACAAAAAGGGGGATATGATACAGAAATGAATACTTTATATTGATACGGACTTTGGTTTATTGATACAAATTTAAGGTCAATTATATGTATATTTCTACTTGTGTTTAAGGTATTATGCTTATATAGCTCATTTAAAAATGTAAAACTAAAAATTATAGATTAATAGTCATTTATAATAGTCAAACTTGTAGTTATGTTAGTTAGGTTTTCTAGATATACAGAGATATATTTCAGTTAGATAATCTTCAACACTTCAAAGATATATAGAATATGGCATTTAAAAGGTTTTAAAAACTTAGACTTTTCTCAACAGTGAGACATGTTTCTGGCAGCATCAATTGCTTAAGAGAGGTTGACAGGCATTGAAGAAACTTGTTATGGAATTTGCCTCCAATGTGACAAGGCTAGCCATTTGGGCAAGAAACTACTCTTGCCTGGACTGCTTGATGATATACTGTATAAACTGGACATGCAGGACCCACAGAAAAATGACTGCTGAACTTGCCTAAAGAAGGTGAGAGGGTTCTTTAGGGTTCCTCCTTCACAGAAGAAACTGCCAGACATTCTGCAGGACACAGAAGAAAGCAACTGATGAACTTTGCCAGTACAAGGCAGAACAGATCTTCACATTTCCTGCTTCATGGAAAAGTCTGCCAGATATTATGGGCCTGCAGGCTGAACATGGATGCCCCAATGTTACAGAAGAATTTTGGGTGACTGCCCAGGTAATGAGATGTCTCTAGCAATTCTAGTTTTGGAAGTTGCTTACAAGGCACTTCCTGTTTACCTGGGTAATATTATATCTTTCTGGGGTCTTTGATGGAGTTGAAGCCAGATAGTTATATAGTTTTCCTTAGTTACGATAAAAGATAATTAGATATAAAACTTTAGGCCCACAAAGATAGGATAGATAATAGAGTATTTTTCTTAATTTGCCAAATGTAAAGACTAAATACTGTTACTATAATTCTTGCTTGATAACTGTTTTGTTATATGTAATTTTATTATGTTAAAGTTAAAACTTTCCTTTTTAATTAGAGAGAAAAGGAGAGATGACATGGGATGTCCTTCTGTATATGTATTGCTTTGATTGGTTGACGAATAAAGCTGTTTCAGTCAATGGCTTAGCAGAGTAAAGACAGACAGGAAATCTGAACAGAGATATATAGAGAGAATAGGCAGGGTCAAAGAGATGCCATGTTGCTGCCAAAGGAGAAGGACATCAGAATCTACTGGTAAGTCACAGCCTCGTGGGGATACACAGATTAATAGAAATGGGTTAATTTAAGATGTAGGAGCGGGGCTGGAGAGATGGCTCAGAGGTTAAGAGCACTGGCTGCTCTTCCAGAGGTCCTGAGTTCAATTCCCAGCAACCACATGGTGGCTCACAACCATCTGTACTGACATATGGCGCCCTCCTCTGGCATGCGGGTAGAGGCAGAATGTTGTATACATAATAAATAAATAAATTAAAAAAAAAAAGATGTAGGAGCTAGCTAGGAATACACCTAAGCTATTTGCCAAACAGTGTTATAGTTAATATAGTTTCTGTGTGATTATTCAGGTCTAGGTGGCCGGGAAACAAATAAGCGGTCTCTGTTTACAAATCACAATATTTCATTCCCATCTTAAACAAATCACAAGACAATAGTTTATTCATTCCATTAGAGAATTAGGTAAACTTCATATTACAAAACCAAAGTAAGTATAATTTTGAAGAATTAGAATATCTTCAAGAAACCAGTTACAGTTTAACTGAAGTGGATGTGAACACAGGGTTGGTGTCTACTGAGGAAGGTCATGTTGCTCTAATATATGAAAAGATAATGAGATACACTTTCTTAGTCATTGAGGAAGAAATTTTCTTTCTTGACAAGCTGGTACTATTTCTTTTTTGTAGCTCTTTTCCCTTCTCCTTTCTTTGGTTTCACCTTTCCACGGAGCTTCTTTAGACGTCTTTGCTCATCCTTAAAATCCTGATGCTCATCTCTTGATAAAGGAGGAAAGAGAAAAAACAAAAAATTGTTTACTACAGCTATGTTTACCACACCAGAGAAGTACCAATCTAGAGCTGTTCTCTTAGGCTGTTGAGCATGGCTTTTTAGGGCATGTGCTTAGTTTGGTGAACAGAAAGTATATCCAACATATAGACTGGCTGGGTTGTAAGAATTCAGATGTCAGTTTTCCTTCACAGACACAATACTACAAAGAGTAGTATACTTCCAGGTGAGACCAAGTAAACCTATGTAACTATGAGATACACCATCCAACATTTCTCTATATAAAATAGGTATATATAAATATCTTGGGTTAGATGCCCAGTATCTAAAAACAAACAAACAAACACCCCAAAAACAAAACCTAAAAAAAAAAAAAAGACTAAACATTGAGAGGAGTAAAATTTGGACAATAGCAGGCAGATCTTTGTAAGGCTAGCCTGGTCTATAAAGTGAGTTCCAGGACAGCCAGAGCTACACAGAGAAACCCTGTCTTGAAAAACAAAACTTGAATATAATTTTCAGTAGCTACACAGAGATCCTGATTGCCCTAGGAATCAGCGTCTACTAAAAATGGGCAGTTCTGCAGAACACCCTGCATGGCAGTGAATGCCCCATACGTAAAGGCTGTTGGGAAAGGCTCACACAGATGGACAGCAAATCAAGATAAGCCTTCTAGGGGTCACAGCAGCCAGGACTAATTACACATGTGGGCAGCGCAGAAGGCGAAGAAGGCTACAACTGTATCATGTCTACATCCTAAGACTAAATACCCCAAAACGTGTAAACACATGTAAGCCATGGGACCCATGGAAACCTGGTTTTAAAACACAGCTCCACCAGACAAACACGAGCTCTGTAACTTTGGATACGAGACCTCGCTCTCCCACTGCACCTTAGTTTCCTCCTCTGTAACAGGGAGCAATAATGGCCTATGGATTGAATATACATTATTCAATGGATTTAATAAAATGGGCTAAATATATTAAAAAGGGATGCTTTGCTGGGCCCAACTAAACTATTTTTTTTAAAAGATTGATTTTATAGAATTTGATATCTCATTCTATGAACATGATGGACAATACAGCACAGACCTCCTTGGGGTTAGCTATGACTGACAAATAATTATCAATATAACCATAACAATTCATCCAAAATAGATGTCAGATCATGTTGTCCAAACTCTGTTGTCCAGGGCAAAAGTCCTGTTCTTTACCACAGCACTCACAGACCCCTGTGACCTGCCTCCTGTCTCCCAGTTGGTCCCTTAGCCCAAACTATTCCTGGGCCATTGCAGGCACAATCCAGCCTCAGTAAGAGAGGCCTTTGTTCACTCGTCTCTTTCCCACAAGCTCTTCTACAGGTCTCACCGGGTTCACTCATTACCCACGAGCCTCAGCCTAAACCTCAATCTCCTCTCTGGGGCTGACCCTGACTGCCCTGTTTAAGGCTGTTACCATGCCTATTCCCCAGATCACCACAGGCTCTGTCAGCACTCTGGATCCTGCTTAGCTAGTTCCGTCCCCGTCACCCAGCATGTTCAACACTGTCACAAAACATATCATATTATTCATTACATCATTTTTCCATTCTTCAATCCCTCACTGTTTCTGCCCACCACCAAAAGAAAACTACAAAGGCTGCTAGCACAGCAAGGCAGCTTATTAACCGAGTGAATCAACTGTTTTGGTTGATTTTATTTCCCTCCCTCTTCTGCAGGCTTTTATATCAGACTTTATTGAAGGGATGTCTACATCCATCCTGTCTGATGCTACAGATGGCCATTGGAGGCATCATTTACCATAACTACTGACTAAACATATAAAAATAATTTTGCTTCTCAATGAACAACTAACTAAATATTTAGCATTTTTTCCCTTGTTCCCAAAGATAGCTGGGGCTTTGTTCTTCAAATAAATGAAGAACAATATCAAACAGACATATTAAAATAGTTGAATGTGATTTTGTTAGGGGTTATAATATTCCATGGGATCTGGCTTCTGATATTTTATTCTGGGTCATAATAAAATTAGGTTTTATTTTCTGAGCCAAGACTAATGGCAAAGGAGATAGTCCCTAGCAATTCTAGACACTCAAAAGTAGGCCATACATTATAATCTCTACTAATTTATTTTTTTTTTTTTTTTTTTTTTTTTTTTTTTGGTTTTTCGAGACAGGGTTTCTCTGTGGTTTTGGAGCCTGTCCTGGCACTAGCTCTTGTAGACCAGGCTGGTCTCGAACTCACAGAGATCCGCCTGCCTCTGCCTCCCAAGTGCTGGGATTAAAGGCGTGCGCCACCACCGCCCGGCTTCTACTAATTTATTAACTTAGAATATCCATTTGTTTTGTTTACTGTTGGTCCTTTAACATTCATCTTAAATACCTGTACATGGAAAGTACTTAAAAATATGTTGGATAAATGAATGCCAACCTTTAGCTCTCTGGAATGAGTACCATGCTGTACTATTTATTTTATATTACAACAAACGGTAGTAGTTAGGAGTTAGGACATGTTATATTTTAAAGATGGTATACAATTCAATTTAATAAAATATACTATTTTAGTTCTTCTTAAATTTTTTTAAAAGAAAAACGACCATCTTGGTATTTTATTACTATTTTTTTTTTCTACAAGGGTCCTAGGCACTCACTTCTTAGACCTACCAAACAAACAAAACACAGTATTAAGAGTTATGTGATTTATAAATTACCATTAAAAGTGAACTACAGCTTATCAAAGTCAAATTAATATACCAAGGACACAAAATCAAAATGCCAGAAGTGAGTAGGCGGAGTAAGAATGTCAACAAAACTGCCACCAGCGGAGAATGGAGGCTCCCACACACCCAGTAAGAGGCAGATCAGGTGTGGGGCAGGGTTCTGTTCCTCTGTACCAACAATCAGCTGCTCTGGCAGGCATGGTGCTTGGTGCGTTTTATTCCTCTACGTTTTGGCCTACTCCCTACCCCCATCCTTTTTAGAGCACCCTTAATTAATGAGCAATTGTACGTCTCTCTATAGCTCAGTACAATTTGATGCTGGCTATGTTTTGGACATAATTCCAACAAGCAATTTTGAAAGAGCACCTACCCCCACACACGGTATCTTTTGATGTACCTGGACTCTGTCGTAAAAACCACAGAACTGTAGGGAGAGACAGGCTAATTGTTTTCCTTTGCTGCTCTGCTAACACCGCCTCTGACAAGCCCTATCTTATCTCTCCTCACCTGTAGAGGCCAAGGAAACGGAGTGTGCCCATGAGTGCAAAATACGTGTTGTGATTTGGATACCAGTCGTAAGTCTCTTTCTTTTTGGCCAAGGGCTGCTCCCTGAACATATTCACCACTTTCATGGACTTTGAATCGGTAGGCCTGGCCACTTCACCAAAGATTCGGGCACTTAAACGAGACATGCGCAGTGCATATTCTGAAAGCGAAGCCATTTCTTAAGCCGTGAGGTATAAGATTCCCTAGAGAAAAGGAGATTAATAGGCGAGCGTGAGAAATTTTGCACTTATCTGGTAACATTGTAGAAAATGAAACACAGAAAGCCACCCATGAATTACCGTGTTCCTTTGGCAAGATCTGCCCTGGAGTTGAGACATATCCACTCTGGAGCTACTTCTTTCCTCAGGCCTGTGGTTTTTATGTTTTGTGTTTATATACTATGTTGCTTTGGTGTATTGCCTTTCTTACAATTTGTGATTCAATAGGCTATTTACTTGTCGTCAAGTTTACTTATTTGCAAGCTGGATGAAGGGGACAGGGAAACAAGTTATTCTGCTATAGCATCGTTATTATACCTTCAGAAAACAACCACCCAGGCAATCTGCAGATAAATATGCTGACTGCTTGCCATCTAAAGGTGTAATCATGGCAGAGAAGTAATTATGCTGTTGTCTTTATTATCAGCCCTTTGAACACGGTTCTCCTCAAGGGCACCAGATGGCTCTGAGAACTGCTAATGAGTTATGAGGTCATTTGGCCTCTAGGTTACTGGATTGAATTCTGCCTAGCAACTGAAAGCCATTTGGGAAAAACAGACAGTAGTTCTATAGAAACAAAACTCAACAGCTCAAATAAGGATCATCAGCTTAAAAGATCTGTTATCCCTGAACAAAAGTCACCTAGGAATTATGATGCTATTCATCAGCCGTAATGCAGACCAACTCAACAGCACCTTTTCCTTCAGAGGTACAGAATGTAGAAACAGATATAAGAATGATAACTAGGGCATTGAAAATTATAGCTAATAGACAGAAAAAAAAACCCTACACATGGACATGTAAAAATCAAGAATGCTTCTGGGGGCTGGAGAGACAGCCTGCAGTGAACAGCACTTGCTGCTGCTCTTCCAGAGGACAGTTCAGTTCATGGCGCCCATGCTGGACTGCTCACAAGTGCCTGGAACTAACTCCAGCTCCATGGGATCTGATGCCTTCTTTTGGCCTCTGTGGGCACCACACTCAAATGGCATGGATTCACACAGACACAGACATAAGAAAAAGTGAAAAATATTTACCACCAACAATAAAAAGAATGCTTCTAGTAGAATAAACATGTCATCTCATCCCAGGCCAGATAGATGGGTTACTGTCGGCAGAATACGCTAATTTATATGAAATTTTCATGCCAAGATGAGAATACTTGCTGGCTAAAGGACTATTTGGGGGACAGTCTGGCTGAGAGAAAAAGGAGCTGGTTGTTTTTTTTTTTAATCTTTTTATGGTTTATTTAACTTTATTTTATGTGCATTGGTGTGAAGGTATCAGATCCCCTGGAACTGGATTTTCAGACAGTTGTGAGCTGCCATGTGGTTGCTGGGAATTGAACCTGGGTCCTCGGGAAGAGCAGTCAGTGCTCTTAACCGCTGAGCCATCTCTCCAGCCCAAGGAGCTGGTTTTTAAACATAAAAAAGGCATAAATCTATCTTGAAAAAAAACTGATGGAAGAACTGTACCAAAACCTCCCAAGGAGAAGGGTGCTAAAATAAAACAGCTCTTCAGAGTTTTTCACGTTACCCTTGCAAAGTCTGGTTCCATCAAACCAATACTTCAAAAATAAAAATGCCAGGAGTGTGGGAGGAAGAAAGAGCGCCAAGAAAACCACCTGCCACCTGCAGAGACAAGGTCCCACACACCTGCTGAAAGACAAGGCTAGGTGTAGGACACCTGATAAAACTTCAAAATAGTGCTCGCAAGAAATAAACTCAGTTTGCTTGAAGAAAGTTTTACTGCTATTTCAACAGAAACAGAAGAGAGGTTGACCTGAATCCTACTGTAGAATGTTAGCCTCAAACCATTTACCACCTTGAATGCCAACTGGATGATCTTGGGCCAGCAGTGCCACCCAAAGGCCAGCAAAGGCAGAAGAGTCAGAATGGAAGCCTCATCACGGGATCTGGGCTCGCTCAGCTTTCCTTGCTCCTCCTTTTTCACACACTTCTCTGCCATCTCTTGCTTGGCTGTGTGGCTGCAGATGGGCTTGGGCTGGTGCTATTAGAATGAGGGTTTCATTTTTATCAGGGGAAAAATGTCATGACCAGTTTAATATCAAAGTAGAAAATAATGACCGGCAGGCATCACAACCCTCCAGGGCTTTGCAGGTATCCAGAAGTCTTCAGAAGCAGCCATGTTTCTATGCACGCTTTTCTTTTGGAAGACCTTGAATCTTCTTCCAAACACAAGTTTGAAACAAACAAATTGCTTCTGCACTCTTTTCACTTGCCCTCTTTTGTCTAATTACCAGTATAATACAAGAATAGATTTCCATTGTAACTGCAGAAGATTTACAGAGATACTTTACGGCAGGCTGGGAACTATCATTTTGTTACTAGCATTTAAAGGAAAATAAATCTTGAATTCCCAATCACTTTATTCTTAAATAGAGGCTACAGTATGAGACCTGGCTTTGCATCCTGGCTCCGCCATTCTGTCTATTCTGAACTCTGCCTGTCTAAATTTGACTTTCCCTTTTCTCTGAAAAGAAAGGTTGCAGCAATACTGTGAGAAGTAGGGCAGCGATACTCAGTAAATGATGACTCAAAAAAGGAACAACTCTACACCTCTCCGAAAGCTTGGCGTTCGTGTGTTCACACAGACACATCTGTTGATTTCTCGTCCTCCCTTGAGAGAGTGCACACGCACACATGGTTACGCCTGATAAAATTTCAGGCGTAGCTGTGTGTGCTGGTTACCTGAAATGATACCTTCATTTACAAAGCCTGACGAGGGGGGTGGCGCTACCAGCTCCTTGGTAACCCAATAGGTAGGAAAGAGGGGAAAGGGCTCTCTAGAAACAGTCAAAGCCGGCACAGGATGCTAAGGTAATTCCATACTCACTTTGCAATGTAGTAGACAGGTGGGATATACGACCAGTAATAAGATCACATTAGAATCCATGGCAACACAGACCACAAAACTCATGTCCTGAAGTGACAAAGTCTTTATGACAAAGAAAGAGAATAAACCTCTTTAGACCCGAGACCCTGACTCAACCCCACTTCCAGCACCATGGCTTTAGTTTCTGTCCATAACACAGACACACATCCTAGTAAATGACAGAGGAACTTGGAAAAAAAAAAGTTTAAAAATAAAGGATGTGCTTTTTTTTTTTAAAAAATTGCATTCATTTATTTTGTGCCATGTTGTATGCAAGGATGTGGGCACACCTGTGCTACAATACACAATGGAGGTAAGAGGGTAATTTAGGGTTCTTCTGCCATAAGGGCCTCTGATACTGAACTCAGGTCATTAGATTTGTCTGTGGTGTCTTTATCTATTGAGCTATCTCACTGGTCTGAGGAACTTAAAGTACAGACAAACACACAAATAAACCAACACAGGCCAGGTGTGGCCTTGAAGCCTAGCACGGGCAGGCGAATCTCTGTGAGTTCAAGGCCAGCCTGTTCTAAGAAGTTTTCAGCCAGCCAGGGCTATGTGGAGAGACCTCATCTCAAAACAAAAACACAAGCTAACCAAGATTGTTTTCTGTAGCTACTAGTCCTAAGACTAACACATTGCTGTTTTTTTTCCCCCCCATCTCCAACTTTAAATAAAAAAGAAAGAAAAAATAAGACCCAAAAGATGGCTTAGCAGCTTAAGGTGCTTGCCACCTGGCCTGCGCTCTGAGTGTGATCCCTGGAGCGCACATGGTGAAAGGAGAGAACTGACTCCCCCAAGATACCTTTGCATCTTGACACACACACACACACACACACACACACACACACGTAAAATAAAATTAAAAAAATTAGGACTTTTCAAGATCTTAGCATGCTTTCTTACAGGATTTCAACTTTATGGAAGAATATGACTTTTAAAAATGACATCAAGTCAAATAATTTACATGTCAATTAGATTTTAATTCATATATAATTATCCTAGGAGTTACATAATAGTGTGAAAAATTTTAATTTCTAAAAATTTATGTGGGTGGATCTGTGTGAGTATGTGCATGTGAGCACAGGGCCTGAGGAGGCAAGACGGTGTTGGATCACCCAGAGTAGTGGTTCTTAACCTTCCAAATGCTTCAACCCTTGAACACAGTTCTTCATGTTGTGCTGACCCCAAACTAAAATTTAGTTGCTATTTCATAATTCTAGTTTTGCTACTGTATTGAATCGTAATCTAAATTTTTGATATGTGAGCCCCAAAGGGGTCACAACCCATAGACTGGGAACCGCTGCTCGAGACCGAGACCAGTGTTAGAGGCAGTTGTGAGCCACCTGACACAGGGACTCAACTTGGGTCCTGTGCTAGAGCAATATGCACTATTAACTGCTGAACTATCTCTCCAGCTCCCTAATTAGTCCCCTTGAAACGTCATGTTTCTTTAAATGTGAACGAAATAAAAATACAGTTATGGAGAAAATGATTGTTAAAAATGAGAAACAAAACCAAATTACTTAAATATGTCAAGGAAAACACATTAAGCCCACATCTGAAAATTCAAAATTCCTTTATCTTTTTCCTTTGGTATAAAAAGGCAAGCTTCTTATCTTTCTGATGGGTCTGATTTGTTCCATTTAGTTACAGTGTATGCAGGTCAGTGGTTACCATCAGGTTCCCATTTGTTCTCTGCCTTATTTTTGGAGACAAGGTCTTTCATCGTACCTAAAGCTCATGGATTGGGCGAGACTGGCTGAGGAGTGAGTTCAGGCTCAGCCTCCCAAGCAAAGGTCCCTGAGATTCCAGCGCTTTTGTTTTGTTGTTGTCTGTTTTTATTAAACGTGGGTACTGGGGATACAATTCAAGTACCCATGCATGCACGGTAAGCCATAGGTCCCACCCATAGGTCCATTTCTCCAGCTTCTAGATTTGATTTAAAAGATCAATTCTAGTTCGGTAGCTGGCTTTGGATTAGGTTTGCTTTTCCTTTTTGAAAGGTGAAGTGTGCTGTCTCTGAATTTGTAAACCGCTTGTTTAGATCATGCATTTCCCTGGAAGCTTTCTTCAGTTCCTCAAAGCAGAGTACAGAGTGTACCGAACTTGATGTAGAAAGGTAGCTAGGATCCTTTCTATGCTTTTACATAAAAGTCATGTTGTTGTTGCCGTCCTTGTCTGCCACTATACTCTCCCCAAGTAAAATGAAGACAGTCATATGGTCTTCCTGGATTGTGAGATTGATGCAAAACTGAAGGCAGGGTGCCTGCCCAATCACGACCCAAGGAACGCACATGTGCTGTTACTGAGAAGCAACCTAATCAGAACGAGTGTTTAAAAATTGGTGCCAACGATTTCACTAGGTCACAGGGCAAGAACGCCACTGAATAGATATTAACTTTATTCCGTTCATTATGGACCACTCATATTCTCCGCTGTCTGATTCGGTCACTACTCAGGTGATGGAGCTGGAGCGGTATCATACATTTTCTCAAGTACCATTTTAATTGCATTTATAAAAACTAGCAACAAACACAGTCTGCACCTCCCATACAAAACCACAGTGTTGAGGGCGGGCTAACTGGGGGACAGGAAGTGCATTCTTGGTTGGTTCAATTCCCCACAGGACGCAGGGAAAGGCCAGGGTGTTTGTGTGGGGTACACGTGGGACGTCCGGGCGGGCCCCTAACGGACTCGTCTGGATCCAGGCAAGCGACCAGGAGAGCTACCTGGGTTGCCCCACACCGCCGCCGCCCTCGGCTGCGACCCCGACTGTCCGCGCGCCTTACCTGCGTCTGACCTTGCTCGCGCGCGTCCCGGAAAGCCCGCCCCCCGCCCGCCCGCCCCCAGCTCCGGAGAGCAGGGGAGAGGCGGAAGCTTGGCGGCTAGAGCGGAGCCACGGACAACCCGGAACTACTAGGGTTCCCTGGGGGGCCGGGCCTCGGGTGACACCTAGCGGTCTGGCTTGCTCGGCGCCGAGGGCCTCCGCCGGTGAGAAAAGCTGTGTGGTTGGTTCTGAGAACGAGGCTGGCTCGGCTTTCTCAGAAGGTTCTGGAGGGCTCGCAAGCTTCATTTTGTTGAGAATGGCCACGGCGCTGCATCCATCGTCTCTGAAGCTACTTGCTCTTTGATAATAGAAAGAAATGCAGTGTTTTTCCTTTCTCATTGTCTTTTCTTTTTCTCATGTCCTATGTGCTCCAAAGATACTAGTTGATGCTAGATCGGAGTCTTTTTGAGCCTCTTTGGAAGATTCCTTTGTATTAGGCAAGGGGTTATCTTTGAAGCTGTATTTCTCTCTTCTGGGCGCAGTGATGGAACTGCCGGGTGGAAGATAAACAGGGGCGGTAGCATGGAGAGAATTGTGTCTTGGAAGACAGTCCAGGTTATGATTCTCCTCTTACAGTTGGACAAGCTCTTGTAAAATTCTGCTCCCAACTGAACATGGCGGACAATGAAGGCTGATGAGAAGCCAAGGACAGTGGCACTAGGTTTCGATCCTAATACATGAACTGACTTTGTGGGAGCCTAGCCTGTTTGGATGCTTACCCTCCTGGACCTGGATAGAAGTGGGAGGACCGTGAACTTCCCGCAGGGCAGGGAATCTGGACTGCTCTTCATTCTTGAGAGGGAGAGGGAATGGAGTGGGGGGAGGGGGAGGGGGGAAGGGAATTGGAGGAGGGAAATGGGAAATGGGGAGGAGGCTGAAATTTTTTTTTCAACAACTAAAAAAAAAAAAAAACAAAAAAATAAAGAAAAAAATTCTGCTCCCAACTTTTTTCTTTAAAATGTTTTATTAGTTACATTTATTCATTCATTTTACATCCTGACCATAGTTTCCCTTCTGTCCTCTCCTTCCACCCCACCTCCCCACCCACTCCTCCTCTGTTTCTGTTCAGAAAGGGGCAGTGTTAGTATTTGGGCATCTGTACTGGCCTGCCCGTAGGGTCCTAACAGGATGCGTCCTCAGCGATAGCTAGTAAGAGCACCTCCTGTGCACATTCTCTATGTTCCTTTTTAAAAGGTGGGCCTGCCCACCTCCCATCGCTTTCTCTTTTTTCTCTTTCCCTTTCTCTCCTCCCTCTCTTTTTCTTTTCCGCCACTCTTGTCTCCAGGGACTTGTCTCTGCCTCCCTCTCTGTCCCCTTCTCTACTCCTTCTCTCTCCTCTTCCAATAAATCTCCAGTGTGAGCTTTGTATGGCATGACTTCTCTTCTAAGCTTTTTTTTTTTTTTTTAAATTACTACGGGCAGGCTTCCCATTGGTGTCAACAAAGTACCGCATATCAAGTTGAGTAGGACTAAGCTCCTCCCCACGTGTTAAGGCTTGGTAAAGCAACCCATTATGAGGAATAGGTTCCCAAAAACCTAGTCAGGGACAGGCTCCGCTTCCACTGCTAGAAGTCCCATAAGAAGACCAAGCTATACAATTGCCACATCTGCTTCCAGCTTTTATGATAAAGTTTCGATGTAAAAAAAAAAAAAAAGAAAGAAAAGCAAGATGTCTTAACTGTGGGGCAGGAAAATGTCTTAACCAGTGGACAGTTGTGAGATCAGTCATGGGACCTTGGGCAATCTCGAAAGGAAATCAGATATGTGGAGTAAGAAAAGTACAGTTTTATCTGTGTCTGTTGACAGCAGAGTTCCCTTCTTGGTTATCTGTCCTTGGGGCCACAGATGGGTTGTTCACACCATATCAAAAACTAAGGCACTGAGGTATTTGCCCATCTGTGCACTAGTGAAGGGTTTGCATGTTAAAAAGACCAAGACTTCATTTTCATTGTGGCTTTGGCCTCTACTATAAGGTTTTTTTTTTTTTTTTTTTTTTTTTTTTTTTAGAGGATCTTGGGAAGAAATATTGCAAAAAAGGCAATCTGATTCACCATGATTTGGGAAGGAAGAAGGCTCACCTTACTCTACTGGTGTGACACCCACTTTATAAATATAAGAATTAAAAAATTTACAATGCAGAATGTACTATGCTACTCCCCTTCTCTTTGGGACAGCTCACTTCTTGGCAACTTTTTTTTTCTTTGTTAAGTAAACTGCTTAAACTGCGAGTCTCCACTGAATTTTTCCTTGAAAAGACAAGAGCTGAGAAACCCCGCTCATAAGAAAGCACGTCTTCTCAGTGGTTAGCTAAGTCTTTCATCGACAACAGAAATACTCTAAGTCTTTTACCCCTTGCAAATCTGCTTTCAATAGTTTTATAGGGATTCTGCACAACACTTATTGAATGCTTGATAGTTTGATTGAGAAGCCAGTCCTTATTTTCTGAGCATTAATCAAGGCCTTACAAAAATACAGTAAAATAGATCTTAGAATTAAGGCAAGTCAGCAGTGAGTTCTATATCTAAAGGGCATTCAGTTGACATTGTCTCCACTCCTATAGAATTGTTGTTTGCCAGGTATTAATATGTTATCAACCATGCTATAGTAAGCAATCTTTTAGACATTTATACCGAGGCTATTAAAATCCCATACATAACTATAGCTACCCACCTCACAGTATCCTGGGCAGCAGCCATCCTTGGAGAAATCTCACCTTGCGTTTGCAGTTTGTGTAGATTTGGGTTGTTTTTAACCAATGCCCTCTTAGAGTTTGTAAACAAGAAGACTTCTATCCTTGCTTGCCTCTCTGTTGCTGTGATGAAACACTGGCCAAAAACTACTTGGGGGCAGTTGATTTGACTTCCCCTTGTAGTCCATCATCCAGGGAGACCATCACAGGGACCCAGGGCAGAGATCATGGAGGACCACTGTTTACTGGCTTGCTCCCATGGCTTGCTTGCCTGCTTTCTTCTACAACCCAGGACTACCTGCACAGGAATGACACAGCCCACCTGGAGCATGGCTTCCCCATCAATGATTAATCAAGAAAATGTCCCACAGATATGTCTTCAGCCCAACCTGCTGGAGGCAGGTACTCAATTAAATTCACCTCTTCCTGGGTGACTCGAGTTTATGTCAAACTGATAAAAACTAACCAGTACAAACTCCTTTATATATTGGCTGTTAGCTTTAAAGCCAGATTTGTAATTGACTCATGGCATAAAATATTCTAAATGTATCCTCACTACATATGGGGAGTTGGTTCCATGGACATCATAATCTGTGGTTGCTCAACTCATAGACTGATATTTGCATATAATATATGCACAGCTTATAATATACTTCAAATTATTTCTAGATTAGTTATGCTATCTCATACAGTGTAAAAGATCTGTGAATAGTTGTTATACTGTATTGGTAAGAGAATACTGACAAAAAAAATGTCTGTCTACACTTACTATAGATACAAGACCCTCCAAATTATTAAGTGAATCTATGAGTGGAAGATCCATGAACATGGAGGGCCTGCTATATTTGTATGAAGCTTGTTGGTTCTGCTTCATGTCTTTTTAAAAATCATTTTAAGTGATTTGCTGTATTTTAGAAATATTTGTTTTTAATTGTGTGTGTGTCTGAGTATGTGTATGTGTGTGTATGTATGTTCACATGATGGCAGGTTCCAGTGCAGGCCAGAAGAGGATGTCGTATAACCCGAAGCTGGAGTTGGAGGTGGCTGAGAGTCACCTGACATGGAATCTGGGAACTGAATTTGGGCTCTCCTCTTCAAGAGTAGCATGTGCTCCCAGTTGTTGAGCCATCTCTGCTGATTTGTGTTATTAGTATGTTTTGTGCAAGCCTTCCTTCCTTCCTCCCTCCCTCCCTCCCTCCCTCCTTTCCTCCCTCCCTCCCTTCCTTCCTTTCTTCCATCCTTCTTTCTTTTATTTATTTGCTTTAAAATAGAGTTTCCCAATGTAGCCCTGGCTTACATGAAACTCACTCTGTAGACCAGGCTGGCCCTGGGATCACAGAGACCCATCTGACTCTGCCTCCTGAGTGCTGGGATTAAAAGCATGCTCCATCATGTCTGGAAATAAATCTTTCTTAGTATACATCAAGGTGATTAGTGGTTACTTCCTTCTCTGCCCTGCACCCTTCCTGATATGGGGAAGAGCCCCTTTTAGGCCAGTGCCACTTGAGTATTTCCTGGAGGAACACCTCCCCCCCCCCCCCCATACTCCATGGAAGAGGAAAACCGAGAAGAATGTGAAAGGAGGCAAAACGTGGGGCAAACAGAGCAGAGAGCGTGGGACTGATGGACTGCTGGAACAAATGAAAGATCCCTGATTAACACAGTTAAGAACACACTGCCCTCCCATAAAGAGCAAGAGCATGAGGGCAGCGAGGAATCTGGCGCACACCAAGACCAGGCAGAAACAAATGCAAAGAAGTACAGAAGCCACCCCTGTAAGTGCAGCCTGCACCCGGCCAGAGACTCAGTGGCTGCTCTCCCAAGGAAGCGCCCCCTGCCAAGTGTGATCCACCACTCTGCAGGCTTTGAGGTGGAGCAGCAGGGTCAGCCAGCCTGGCCCAGTACTGCACCTGTGCCCGGTGAGGAGGACTGGAGCGCCTGACTCTGACATTTGAGACTGACTTTCCTGGTAGGTCCTTTGTTTTTAAGGTGATTGTTGCTTTGTTGTGTTGTGGTTGTTCCTGAAGCAAACCTTACCTACCTTGTCCTGAAGGTGCATGACAACAGTAAGCTGTCTGGGCACTGTCATGAACATCCATGATTATTTATTTCTTTATTTATTTATCCTATCTTGTTTGGAAGTTAGTTTAAAAAAAAACAGTTCTAGAATTTGAAATTTTCAGGTTGTTAAAAACTAGCCCCAGTTTTTTGTTGTACTGTACTTTTGTGGTTATTTCCAGAATTTCTCAATAGAAAAGAAAAGAAATGTAAAAAAACAAACAAAAAACCAGAGCACCAAGGTGTATTAGTTTTTTGTCTGTTACTAACGTTTGGTGTGTTGGAAGGAGGTTTAGTTTGGCTTCTGGTTCTGTTCTGGAGGAGAGGGCCCACATTCTGCACTGGCTTTCTCTTCTGGGGTTTGTGCACAATGTTTGCGTGCACATTCCTGTATGTGAGTGTGGATGTCTGCATGCATGTCTGGAGGGCAGAGTACAAGTGTAGGTGTTGGTCGTTGCCTTGCGCCTTGTCTGAGACAGGATCATTACAGTACACTGCTGTGTACAGCAGGCTAGCTGGCCTGGGAGCCCCTGGCCGGGCTCCTTCTCCGCTCTGGTCTCCTAGTGGTGGTGCGCTGGTACCCAGCTTTTGTGCAGGTGCTGGAGATTCAGGTTGTCCGGCTTGCACAGCAAGTACTGCACTCATTGAGCTGTATCCCAGTGCTTCCGGCAATCATCTCTTGCATGCAGAATCTTAAGGGGGTAAAGAACAGCACATGGCAAGAGATGGATCATGCATGTATCTTCCCTGGTCTCTTTCGTAAGAAACCACCAGCATTCATTCATGAGAACTCCATTCCATGGTTTATTTATTTAGTACTAATCCCCTCCCGAAGGCCTCATCTCTAAATGCCACGATGGATTAATTTTCTACCCTCTTAATACCTCAGGGTGAGGGTTAAACTTCAACCCATGAGCGCTTGGATGATACCCCCAAGCCATGTCCAAACCATAGCACAAGGTGTAGAAGGCTGTAGTGGGCACCATGCCTGCCATTAAGTAGAATTCATGGGGCTCATGTTACTTTCTTGAAGCTGAGGTAATAAAATGCCACACACAGTGGCTTACCACAATGCATTTGTTCATCACATTTCCGGAAGACAGAAGTTGAAATTCAGTATTATTGAACTAAAAATCAGGATATTGTCTGGGCTATGCTCCTTCTAGGGAAGCATATGCTCCTTTTGGGGAGAACCAGTTCTTTGACTCTTCTAGTATCTCGTGGTCACTGGCGCGCATTGGTTTGTGGCCCTATCATTTCAATCTTCAAGGCCAGTATCTTCAAATAATACTTTTCTCCCTACTCTTCTCACCTTTTCCTCTGTGTGTGATTTCCTACTGATTTTTTTCTAGACAGGGTTTCTCTGTAGCTCTATAGACCAGGCTGGCCTTGAACTCACAGAGATCTGCCTGCCTCTGCCTTCACAAGTGCTGGTATTAAAGGTGTACGCCACCACCGCCTGGCTCCCACTGATCTTAAGAGAGATATATGATTACATTTGCTGCTCATCTGGCTCATCCAAGAGAAGCTTTTTGTCTCAAGACCCTTAATTTGACCACACATTTGAAGAGCCTATTACAATATAGGGTAATGCAAATAAGGATTTCCTTTCCTATTTGTAGATATTTTATTATTTTTCTTGCCTTATCTCTCTAGCTAAGATCCAGAAGACTGTATTGAATAGGAGGAATCATAGTGGGCACTCTTGTCTGGCTCCTGATTTTAGAAGGATGTTTTGAGTTGTTTTTCTATTTAGTATAATGTTGGTATACATTTGTTATATATAGTCTTTATTATGTTGAGGTATGTTTGTTCTCTTGCTACTGTCTTCAGGATTTTTATTATGAAAAGTTATTGAACTTTGACAAAGGCCTTTTTTGCAGTTATTGTGATTGTGTGACTTCTGATCTTGAAGTTAAAAGTTATCCTGCCTCAGTCTCTAGAGGGTTGGAGTTACAGACTTAAACCTCCATATCCCACCATAGCAGTTTTATTTATAAGAGCCCACACTAAGACACAACCCAAAGGTCCATCAGTGGATAAATAGAGAAGCACATGGTGGTACCTTTATACAATGGAATTCTATGAAGTAACAAAAGGGAATAAATTATGTATTCTTATGTGCTGGGTAGTCATATATCTACTTGATACAAGCTAAAGTCATCAGAGGAGGAAGCCTCAATTAAAAAAAATGCTTCCTCAATATCTGTTGGCAAGTCTGTAATGGCATTTTTAAAATTAGTGATGGATGGGGCCCCACCTTTTGTGGGTGGTGCCACCCCTGGACAGGCAGTCCTGGTTCTATAATAAAGTAGGCTGAACAAGCCATGGGCAGCAAGCCGGGAAGCAGCACTCCTCCATGGGCCCTGCGACAGTTCCTGCATCCAGGTTCTTGCCCTGCTTGAGTTCCTGTCTTGGCTTCCTTCAAGACAGACAACAATATGGGCGTGTAAGCCAAATAAACCCTTTCCTTCTGTCTTAGGGTTTCTGTTGCCGGGAGGAGACACATGACCATAGCAACTCTTATAAAGGAAAACATTTAATTGGGGTTGGCTTATAGATTCAGAGGGGTAGCCCATTATCAACATGGCAGGATGTGGTGGTGTGAGGGCAGACATGGTTCTGGAGAAGGAGCTGAGAGTACCATATTTTAACTCCCAGGCAACAGAAAGTGAACTGAAGTAGGCATAGCTTGAGCACAGGAGACCTGAAAGCCCACCCCAGGTAAGGAGGATATACTTCCTCCAACGAGGCCACAACTACTTATAGTCACTCCCTATGAGTTTATGGGGGCCAATTACATTCAATACACTTTTCAAATTGCTTTTTGGTCCTGGTGTTTCATCACAGCAATAGAAACCCTATCTAGGACAACATATGAGTATGTCAGTGAGTCTCAGAAGCATTGTGCTAAGCGATATGTAAGACCCAATAGGCTACATGCCTTTTAGTCCATTTAGGCAGCATTGTGGAGAGGCTTCACTGGGATTGGAAACTACAGGACAGATGACCATAGGGGGCGCTAGTGACGAGGGAGAGCAATTGGCCACAGAGGGGCTGAGGGAACTTTCTGGGCAGTGGATGTACTTTTTCCATTACACTAGTGGTTACACAACTGTACTTGTTTGCTAACACTCATCAGACTGTATATGTAGAAAAGGCTGAATCTTGTGGTATGTAAATGATAACTCAGAAAACCGGCTTTAAAATGAGAGGTGTTCTTTTTATAGCTTGTCAAATGAATGCTTCCTCTACTTCTTCCTCTTTAAAATTTAGATTTTGCTGTGCAGATATGAATACAGAAGAGATGAAGCTCCATCCCTCCTACTTTCTCTCTTATCCTCCGTCTTCTCGAAGATGATGATCATTCTGAGATTGGTGTGTCTGATTCCTGTGTGTGCATTTGTCCTTTTGGACATCTATATGTGTCATAAATAGAATACAGAAGCCATGCCTTTCATTTCAAAACCACAGATCTGGGAATTTCCTATATACATCTTTTGCATCTTATTTTAATCACTTGAAGTTGTGTTTCTGAGAGTCATACATCTTAATATATACATATGTAATGAATCTATTTTAATTTATGTAGAGTATTCCACTATATGAATATATTATGGTTATTTAACATTTGGCACCAAGGAAATACTTGTCTCTAGATTTTTTTATTATCAGAAGCATTCAGTGAACATCCTCCTGCAAGCTGCCTTTTAGTACATACATACGCATGTCTTCAGGTGAGGGGCCTGAAGTGTCATCTTTGTGTTTACAGACTTTCAAGTAGTCTTCCATAATTGCATTGGTTATATCCCACTACCAGTGTATCTAACATGTAGCAGACTTGTTAAGGGTTGGGAAGCAATACCTAGTATGCATATTTTAAATTACAAGTAGTAACATAAATAGTGTGTGATGTCAATTATCTTGCTGGATTTTTTCCCCATAAGCTGTCCACCTTGCTTGTTGAAACAGAGTTTCTTTCTCATCAATTGGAATTCACCAATTGGATGAGGCTGAAGGCCAGTGAGCTCCGGGGATATACATGTGTGGTCGTTTGAATAAGATTGATCCCCGCAGGCTCATGTGTTTGAATGCTTAGCCATCAGGGAGTGGGACTATTTGAGGACTGTGAGGTGTGGTCTTGTGGGAGAAAGTATGTCACTGGCGGTGGGCTGTAAGGTTTCCAAAGGTCATGCCAGGCCTAGTCTCTCTGTCTCTGTGTGATTTGCAGATCAAGATGTAAACTTTCAGCTAAGTCTCCAGCACCAGTCTGCTTGCATGCCGTCAGGCTACCCACCATGAGGATAATGAACTGAACCCCCGAAACTAAGCAAACCTCCACTTTCTTATAAGAAATGAAATGCTATTTTTGATAAGAGCTGCCGTGGCCATGGTGTCTCTTCACAGAAATGCAGCACTGACTAAGACACTGGGTCTCTGTCTCCCCAGCACTGGCAACACAAGTGCGTCTGACCACAGCTGGCTGCTTACTCATGTTCTGGGGTCAGACTCAAGTCTTTAAGCTTTTACCATGAGCACTTTACTAACAGAGCTGTCTCTCCATCCCCCAGACTGGTGTGGGAGAATTGTCTGTATTCTGTCAATCATGTTATAAATAAACGCCGGTTGGCCAGGCAGGAAATATAGGTAGGAAAACCAGACAGGAAGTAGAAGTGGTGTAATGAAAACAGGAGAATTCTGGGAAGGAGGAAGTTGATTCCTCCCACTTCTGCCCTGACCACCGCTAACATAGATCAGAAAAATGGGTTAATCAAGATGTGAGAGTTAGCCAGTGAGAGGCTAGAACTAATGGGCCAATCAGCTTTATAACTTATAAAGATCTATGTGTGATTTTCTTTGGGGCTAAACAGCTGGGGATACCGGGCAGGACAAAAACCCCAACAACAAGTAGGCCTGGCTCTCCATGTTACACCAGACTGTCTCTCCATCCTCAGACTGTCTCTCCACCCCAGACTGTCTCTCCACCCTAGACTGTCTCTCCATCCCCAGACTGTCTCTCCATCCCCAGACTGTCTCTCCATCCCCAGACTGTCTCTCCACCCCAGACTGTCTCTCCACCCCAGACTGTCTCTCCATCCCAGACTGTCTCTCCTTCCCCAGACTGTCTCTCCACCCCAGACTGTCTCTCCATCCCAGACTGTCTCTCCTTCCCCAGACTGTCTCTCCACCCCAGACTGTCTCTCCATCCCAGACTGTCTCTCCTTCCCCAGACTGTCTCTCCATCCCCAGACTGTCTCTCCACCCCAGACTATCTCTCCATCTCAGACTGTCTCTCCATCCTCCAGACTGTCTCTCTATCCCAGACTGTCTCTCCATCCCCAGACTGTCTCTCCATCCCCAGACTGTCTCTCCACCCCAGACTGTCTCTCCATCCCCAGACTGTCTCTCCACCCCAGACTGTCTCTCCACCCTAGACTGTCTCTCCATCCCCAGACTGTCTCTCCACCCCAGACTGTCTCTCCATCCCCAGACTGTCTCTCCATCCTCTAGATTGTCTCTCCTTCCCCAGACTGTCTCTCCACCCCAGACTGTCTCTCCATCCTCTAGATCGTCTCTTCATCTCCAGACTGTCTCTCCTTCCCCAGACTGTCTCTCCATCCCAGACTGTCTCTCCACCCCAGACTGTCTCTCCATCCTCTAGATCGTCTCTCCATCTTCAGACTGTCTCTCCATCCCAGACTGTCTGTCCACCCCAGACTGTCTTTCCATCCTCTAGATCGTTTCTCTATCTCCAGACTGTCTCTCCATCCCAGACTGTCTCTCCACCCCAGACTGTCTCTCCATCCCCAGACTGTCTCTCCATCCTCTAGATCATCTCTCCATCTCCAGACTGTCTCTCCATCCCCAGACTGTCTCTCCATCCTCTAGATCGTCTCTCCATCACAGACTGTCTCTCCATCCCAGACTGTCTCTCCATCCCCAGACTGTCTCTCCATCCCCAGACTGTCTCTCCATCCTCTAGATCATCTCTCCATCTCCAGACTGTCTCTCCATCCCAGACTGTCTCTCCATCCCCAGACTGTCTCTCCATCCCCAGACTGTCTCTCCATCCCAGACTGTCTGTCCACCCCAGACTGTCTTTCCATCCTCTAGATCGTCTATCTCCAGACTGTCTCTCCATCCCAGACTGTCTCTCCATCCCCAGACTGTCTCTCCATCCCCAGACTGTCTCTCCATCCTCTAGATTGTCTATCCCCAGACTGTCTCTCCACCCCAGACTGTCTCTCCATCCTCTAGATCGTCTCTCCATCCCCAGACTGTCTCTCCATCACAGACTGTCTCTCCATCTCCAGACTATCTTTAGTTTCACTCTCTGCCCCTGTTTTACCCATCGTTTTTCCTCTTTTCATGTTATTCGTTCTGACAAAACACATCACTGTTATCTAGATGCTCCCACCAGACATTCATCTACTATCCTTGAACTCCCAGCTGCCTTCTCCCAAATCTACCCCCCCCCCAAGTCCCCTTAGCCTTTAGTTCTTGGGCACAGCATCAGGCTGACCTGCTGTCTAGTCCCCTTCCACCAGTAGACGCTCCTCATTGTAGCAGGGATCCTTTGTGGAGTACAGATCTGTGTCCTTCCCTCAACCTTCGCTAACGGCTTTCCACACTCCAGAGTCTCATCACTGCAGGTCTCTCCTCAAGCTGCCTGTGTGTATGTGAGCATGTGTGTGTGAGTGTATATACACATGTTTGATACATGTTTGTGTGTGCGTACCTGTGGAGGTGAGAGGCTGAAGTCGGGTGTCGTCCTTGGTCATCTCTACCTTACCTTTGAGAGAGCCTCTCACTGAACTGTGAGCTCACTGACTCAGCTATGCTGTCTGGCCAGGGAGCTTCCAGTGACCCACTGGTTCCTGTCTTCCCCAAGCTGGGATTACAGGCTTGTACTGTGGTACCTGCTCTTTTTGTGGGTCCTGAGAACTGAAACACGGGTCCTTATGTTTGTACACGAAGCATTTTACCTGCCCCCAGGCCCCTCTAGCTACTTCAGATGCTAGAAATATGCTTCTTATTGCGAGTCTTTAGTCATTTCTCTTAATTAGGCTCCTAGCATGATTGGCATATCATAACTTCTCTCAGGCACTTGCTTCCTGGTGGCATTTTCACTTTCCCTTTGTTAAGATACTGTTACCAATGTAATTACCTCATCTCCTCTCTGTAACTCCTGGCTGTCTCTGCTCCTGGGATTTCTGGAAGTTGCCATCTTCATCTATACATCAGCATCATTGTCATCATCGGTGTTGAAGCCTATTACATGTGTTTCTGGGTACAAGTTGCAGTGACTATATAGCTAAAAAATCCTTTTCTCTATTACGCTGCTTGTTTTACCATTTAATTTAGGAATAAACTCAGCTTGGTTGTGAAATTCAATTATTTCATGTTTTTCTCTACTTAGCCTGAGAATATTTTATTTGGAAATTTTGCATGTGTACTAAGGGATGTGATTGGTGTATAATTTTACTTTCTCTAAGTCTAGTCACCAGGTTTCAGTGTCAAAGTCACACTAACAGGGGAAAGACTGCCCTTCTTTGTGTTTCCTGGAAGAGTTGTGAAAGTAGCATTGATACTTCTAAAACTATTTGATAGACTTTGCTGGTATTTGAATTTATCTGTATCTAAGTTTCTTTTTGTACCAAGGCCTTAAATTACAAATTCTTTATTTTTTATTGTTTTGATAATTCTCACTGCTCATTTAAGACAATGTTTTTTAGAAATTTCTTTGTCATTATATCCATTTTGGCAAGATATATATTTTCTAGAAAGTTGTTGATATCACAAAAAATTTAATCTGTGCTTGCACTATATACTAAAGGTTATAAATATTTAAAGAAACAACTTCAGACTGATATTGTAACAGCCCCCCAGACCTTAGTAGGTCCCCAGACCCTGATATGCTCCCAAACCTTAGCACAACTGACTCCATGATAAAAGTACCATTCAGGCCATAAAACTCAGCACATAGACAGCACCACCTGCCAAAACAAAATCAAAGACCTAAACTATGAAAATCTGTATTTTTGGAAGCCTTTAAATGTACTAACCTTTTGGTTTTTATAGTTCCACTTATTGCTAACTGTTCTTGTTAACTAAGATGTGCCAACCCAGGATATGGTTTTTGTGCTTAAAAGCTCATCCTGAGAGAGGCTTGGGATCCCAAATGCTTGTGTAGTTGTCAACTCAGTCGCTGGTAAAGACTTTGTACTGGCTTAAGCTGGTGTCTGGGTAGTCACAGGAGGACACCCCACAGCAATGTAATCTCTGTATATTTGCTTTCTGTTTTGTATTTGCATTTATCTTGTCTTCTTTCTACTCTATTTGAGCTAAATTTACTGGTGTTTCCCCCCATAAACTCAGGTAGAGACTGATGTCAGTCGCAAACAGGTGTGGCTATCCATCCCCTTTATACCTAAGTGTGTTTGGGATTCTCACTAAAATCTCGTTAAAAGCATTCTGGCCGCCAGGCTTCCATTTGTAACACCCCTCTCACAGCCCTTCCTTTCTCCGAGAGCTCAACTGCAGTGTGACCACTTCTTCAGATGCACCCCGCGAGAGCTTGAAAATCAATGTGTATTTCCTGCTCGACGTGGATCCTGAACAGCGCCTCCTCCTCTTCATTGCTATTGTTATTGACGCGCTGAAGATGGAATGCCGGGCCTCACTCAGGCACGTGCTCTTCTGTGGTGCTACACTCCCTTCCCAATGATATTATTTTGAGATACAAAACAGTCCCCGCCTCAGCCTATTGGAGACCTTGTAGTGAGGCGCCAATAGAGCAACATTATCGTGGTTCTTTGGTCTAAAGGGAGGGGTAATTTCAACTGTCAACTTGACTAATTCTAGGATCCTGTGTGAGACAGGCTTCGGGGCACACCGGTCCAGGGTTATCTTGATTTAGTTGTTGTGGGAAGCCCCATTCCAAGATAGGATATTGGAATGTGTAAGAAGGGAGAAAGGACGCTGAGCACAAGTAGTCATCACGTTCTTCGTCTCAGCAGTAGGTGCTGTGATGGGTGTCTGACATCACTTCATTAAACGATTTAATGCAAGAAAAGTTTGCTTTGGCTCACGGTTTTGAGAAGGTTCCGTTCTGGTCACTTGGCCCCATGTGCTCTGGCAGAACACATAGCAGCACTGACGGTGTGGCCGGGGATGTTCCTCACCGCGTCCTGGATAGAAAGTGGAGGAGGAAGGATTGGCGGCCATCTGTAACCTGTGACGTCACACTTTCGTTGATCTGCTTCCTCTAGTGAGGCCCTATCTTCTAAAGTTTCTAGAACCTCCCTAGATAATTCCATCAGCTGGGATCAAAAAGTGATCTTACGTGGAATAGTTCATTTCTGAAATGTAACAGAGGTAAGCCCGAGACTGACACAGCCTAGGGTAGCCAACTCCTGCTTCAGGGCTGTGATGGTGTATGTTAATTACAGGCACAGTTTGGGGGCAGATTGCTTCCTTTTCTCTGCAGCCTTTTGTAGTTCCCCTGGCCTGGGTGGGTTTTGTGGTCCCGGGAGAGGCGCAGCCTAATGGAACAGAATAAAAATGTGTGGAGTCAAAACTAGGCATTTATCTTCCCTACCCCAAACTATTTTTTTTTTTCGAGACAGGGTTTCTCTTTAGTTTTGGGGTCTGTCCTGGAACTTGCTCTGTAAACCAACCAGGCTGGCCTCAAGCTCACATCCAAACTATTTTTTAAAAAATCATTTTGCTCATTAATAAAACATTTTGTTCATGGATACCCAAGGAGGCTATGAGGAGTAACAGTGTATGAGAATTTGTTGTGTTTGCTATCTGTGTTGATGTTCCTTTCAGCTTTAGGTTGAACCTGCCTCCCTAGGAGTTACTTGAACCTTCACATCCCTGGACTCTGTCAACAAAAAGTCCATAAATTAAACTCTATTTCCAGCATATTAAGTTGTCTGCTTCTAAAATGTTCTCCATATATTTTAATGTTTTAAACCAAAAATTCTCTCAAAGTTCCAGCTTTTCCACAGTTTTGCTCTGGGTGGCAGAGAGTTCTTGTCCTTGGCTACACCCTGGAATGTTTGAAATTCACATTTCACCGAAGCATCATGCCTTTGAACTTTCTACCGACAGCATTAGCATTCAGAGAAGTTCACACTGATATTTCTATATTAACCCATTTTGAGTTCTTAATCGAGTCATAATAATTTGAAGAGGACATATTCCTTTCCAATAGCACTGAGGGGAATCTTAAAGATGAGGGAAAGAGGTTTGAGAAAGAGTTTGGAAGCCCCAGAGGAAACGTCAATTTGCTTCACACATTTGCCCGCAGTTTGCTTTTGCAGTGACTAGACCGGCTGCGTGTCATTGGAGCCTCGGTGGCTACACGTCACCGTCTTTAAAGGACAACAGTGTCAGTGGCCAGTGGCCTCTGAATGGAGTCTGAATAAACAGACACATGGTTTTTAATAGTGATAGCATCGCCACACTTACCCCACAGGTCGGGGAGTCAGGGGAGGGTTGTACTTAAACACAAGTGCCAGATGGCCAGGATTGGAGCTTACCTTCACTATTCGCCCCTCATGCAACCCTGGGAAATAGTTTATATTTTTAAGCTTTTCAATTAATTAACTATTAATTAATTAATTTTTTTTGAAACAGGGTTTCCTTTGTGTATGTAACAGCCCTAGCTGTCCTGGAACTAGCTCTTGTAGACCAGGCTGGTCTCGAACTCACAGAGATCCGCCTGGGATTAAAGGCATGTGCCACCACTGCCCAGGTTAAACTTTTGTTTTCTTTATGCTTGAAATGACAGTAATAGTATCACCTACTTCATAGGGGTGTTATAGTAAATACAATAAGCTGCCATTTAAGTGCTCTTTAAAATTATTTATAACTTTTAATTATTCTTTAGTAACTTCATATTTGAATACAAACATATTTAAGTCTTATCCACTCCCTGTTCCCCACTCTCTAGCTCCTCCGGGGTCGCCCCACACACCTCCCTCCCAACTTCTTTTCCTCTTCTTGTCTCACTGGGTCTAATTATTGCTGCCAATATTCACTTGAATGTAGGTGCCTTCCACCAGGAAAACCTATCATGACCAACTCCTGAAGTAAAGTAACTCTCCCTACTCCAGCAGCTATGAGCTGCCAATAACCCTGCAGCTATGGACAGGGCCTGTGAGACCCTACCCTTTCCACGTTGTAGTGCCGACTGACTGGTTTGATCCTGTGCATGCCCGAGCTGGCAACCACAGCTTCCATGAGCTCATGAGTACAATGGCTTTGTCATGCTGGTAAGATCTTTGGCAGCAGGGTCTTCCAACCTATGGCCTTTCCCTTTGACTATCCTTCTGTGATGTTCTCTGAGCCTTGGTGGGGAAGGGATGTGAATTAGTGATGAACACCCCACAGTTGCTAATACCCTAAACTGTTGAGCCTCCTTCTAACTGCCATCCACTGTATAAAGAGGATTTGTTGGCAAGGGTCAAGGTTTGCAGCCAAAGCGGCAGTGCAGTAGGTGTTTACAAATAAGTGATGGGATTGGTGGCTCTTTTCTCTATCTTTTAACTGTCTTTATTTGTCATCTTTGCTCTGAACAGCAAATATATAAAGCAAATGGCATCGGGGTGCAGCTATGTGTGTCTGCAGTCCCAGTCTCTCAAGATTCAAGAGTTAGAGATGAGCCTGGGTAACATAGTTAGCTACCGCCCATCCCCACAAAGACGAAGGAACAAGATTCTCTGTGTTCCAACCCTCAATCTAATAATGTTTGCCAACTTTGTGACCTTAGGTAAGTCACTTAATTTCTCTGGGGTTCGCTTTCCTCATAAAGGAAGAATAATAGCAGAACCTACCTCAGAGGGTTAGTGTCAGAACTAAGAGAAGAATTTAGCTGCAGCACCAACATACAATATATATATATATATATATATATATATATATATATATATGTATGTGTGTGTTTGTGTGTATACACATATATGTATACATTCATATATCATTCCAGAAGCATATGCCCACATTATGTAAATGGTAGATGATTGACATTTTTAGGTTGGATTAATTACGTGGCATAAAATAGGATTTGGACTGGGGAGATGGCTCACTTGCTAGAGTACTTATTATGTAAGCACGAAGACCTAAGTCTAGATTTCCAACACCCATGTAAAAAGCTGAGTATAATGGCACATACCCATAATCTCAGCACTGAGGATGAAAAGACAGGGAGATCCCTGGAGCTCGCTGGCCAGTCTGTCTAGTCAATCAATAATTTCCAGGGTCAGTGAGAGACCCTATCTCAAAAATAAGGAGGAGAGCAATATGAATGTTGGTCTACAGACTTCATGCATCTTAAAATGCCCCTACAAACACACACCATACACAGGTTTGAAATTTCAGAGAAAGAAGCAGGAAAACCGACTGTATGTAGTTATGTTAATAATGAGCACTCATTCAATGCCTATTACGGGTAAGCTACTAATTGATAGTGACTCATATCACCGTGGTTAGAGCTATTTCAACTTGATTTACAGGTCAGAAAAATGAGGCTCAGAGAGTCTAGATAACTTGCTTATGGTCACAGAATATAACTAGTGTTTAAATTGTGGATCTGATTTCATGGCCCTTGCATGTCCCGTGGCCTGTTTAGATGAGCACAGCAGGGATCTATGATTCTGAGCCCTTGTTTAATCATTGGCCTGCTTGAGATAGGGATACACAACTCTCTCTTTGATTTATTATTTTTATTTTATGTATGTAAGTTCTAAATATTTTGCCTGCATGTATACATGTGTACTGCATGCATGCCTGGTGCCTGCAGAGACAAGAAAATGGCCCCAGATATGGGGGACTGAAGTTAAGGATGGTTGTAAGCCATCATGTGGATGCTAGGAGCCCAACCTAGATCATCCACAAGAACAGAAAGTGCTTTTGACCTCCAAGCCAGCTCTCCAGCCTCTGAGATAGACTCTTGTCTTAGTTACTTCTTTATTGCTGTGATCTGACACAATGACCAAGGCAGCTTACAGAAGGAAGATTTTTTTTTTGGGGGGGTGGGCTTATAGTTCAGAGGATGAGTCTATGACCATCATGGTGAGAAGCATAGTAGCAGTCAGGCAGGCATGGTGCTGTAACAGCACCTGAGAGCTTTTATCTGAGATGTAACTATGAGACAGACAGACAGACAGAGAGAGAGAGAGAGAGAGAGAGAGAGAGAGAGAGACAGAGAGAGACAGAGAGACACAGAGAGAGACACAGAGAGAGACACAGAGAGAGACAGAGACAGACAGAGAGAGAGAGAGACAGAGAGACAGACAGACACACACACACACACACACACACACACAGAGAGAGAGAGAGAGAGAGAGAGCTAATTGGAAAACATCTATTCACTTTGTTTAGAGAAATACACTGAGGTCACAGTGTCAGTCTTTTACACAGCCTAATTCTAGCTCAAGAATTCAAGTATCTTCAGTCTGTTAACTAAAATTGATGTCACTGTCTATTCCAAGATATATCTGAGAGCACACGCACACACCCAAAGCAGACAGCTAACAAATGTAGACACTCCTGTGTTTGTTATAAAGAAAGAACTTGTTGGATGCATTAAAGGCTCAGTGGAAAATGAGGTCATTATTTTAGGTACAGAGTACTACATTGATGACGGTACATTGGTGGTTGAATCTGAACATAGAAAGGCAACAGGCTTTCACCAGGCTTTCGGATTATTTTTAGAGGGGCCACACAATAGTCACATTCTGCCTGTTTCCCAGAGCATTTGCCTTCGCTAAGTCCCTGGGATCTTCCCCGCCTTCCCAAACAACGAAGGTTTAATACTGCAGTGCCCTGTGTTTAGGGTCCAGCTCTCAAATATCGGAGTCCCTGGTTTTCGGGTTCTTTCATTTTTCTTGTCGCTGTGTTGAGATTGAATCCAGTGCCTCATACATGCTAGGCAAGTGCTGAGCTCTGAGCTACACCACCATCTCCAATTTTGCCTTAAATATAAATAGGAAAAATTTACTGTTTTAGTCATCCATTGTGTATATTTTTAGATTGGGATACCTGGAATTCATTTGATTTTATTATTTCATTTATTTATTGTATGTTTCTGTAGAATAATTTCTCTGCAATGTCAGTCAATGAGGATTATAGCTTGGTTGGGGGCTCCTTTCTCTCTCCAGAGGTGCCACATGTCTCCAAGGTCTGGCTAATCAGGAGTAGACATACGTATGTATGGAAGGTACAAAAGGTATTGAGGAAGGAATCGCAGAAGGTCTTTTTTTCTTTGTGGGAACAGCAGCTCAAGCCACAGCTAGATAGTGAGAATAAAGACAATGGAGGGCGAAGACAAAGAAAAGAAACAGAAAGAACCTGAGCCCTGATAAAATCGTCTGGACTTCTGACCAAATCAACCCTAAGACTCTTCCTGGGATTTCCCTTCCATTTCATTTCCTCCCTTTTCTATCTGTTCCCTTCTTTCGTCCCTCCTCCATTCTTCCTCCCCTCCTCTTCTCATGAGTCCCTTCCCTCTCCATGCTGGAATGTGGGTGGCTTGACCTTTGTGCTGGCAACGAGAACTGCTGGGAGTTGGTGAGTCAATGTTCCTCCCACGTCCAGAAGACACTTGGCAGCAGTCTTTCCCAACCTATGGTTCTTACCTCAATCCCCCTTTCTCTCTTTTCCCTAACCTCCCACATCCTTCCCTTACATTTCATCTTTTAAAAAATTTCTTCATGTCTCACTATGCAGCACAGGCTTGAACCTGTGACTTTCCTTCCTCAACCTCTAGGTAGCTTGGATGATCTAGGTTGGACTCCTAGCATCCACATATGTGAGGTGCATGCTTGTGAGTGGATGCCCGTGGAGGCCGTAGAGGGTGATGGAGTCCCTAAATCTGGAGTTACAGATGGTTGTGAGTCACCTAATATGGCTTCTAGTAACCAAACTCAAGACATCTGGAAGAGTAGCAAGCCATGTCCCTGGCTCCACTTTTAAAAGACTTTTTTAAAAAGTTTATTTAATTTTTAATTGTGTGTGTGTGTGTGTGTATGTGTATGTGTGTGTGTATGTGTGTGTGTGTATGTGTGTGTGTGTGTATGTGTGTGTGTGTGTGTGTGTGTGTGTGTGCCTGTGAGTGGGTATATTTGCTGCGAGCGTAGGTGCTCGTGGAGTAGAGCAGAGACTTTGGAGCCCTCGAAACTGGACTTAAAGGCAGTTTTAAGTTTCCTTAAGTGGGTGCTGGGTCCCTTGCAAGAGCAGGATGTGCTCCAGCCATCTAACCCTTTCCTGCTAGTTTCCAATGAGAACAAATCCATTGCCTATGACAAACTGAGCTTCTGTCACTCTCAGTAGGAAGAGTTATAACTATATTGTACCTAGCAGTCAGATTATGGATTTTTATTAGCTACAGTAATTTCTGTTATTGTTTTTTTAAATTTACTTTTCTTTTGCAGATATTTTTATTTATTAAATTTCTTAAAAATATGGTGAATCAGCTGGGTGGTGGTAGTGTACTCCTTTAATCCAAGCACTTGGGAGGCAGAGGCAAGCAGATCTCTGTGAGTTCAAGACCAGCCTGGTCTACAGAGCAAGTTCCAGGACAGGCACCAAAGCTACACAGAGAAACCCTGTCTCAAAACAACCAAAAACCAAAGAAAAAAAATACGGTGAACCCTTGTGATATTTTGGGAAACTTCCAGAGACCTTCATAAATCTTTAATTATTCATTAATATTATACCATCTAATTTTTTTTCCTAAATGCACCTGCGGGTGAACATGTCCATTGCCACATATCAAGGTCAAATAAAGCTGTGGTAGAATTTGAATGCTGGGAGTCATGTATCAGCTGCTTGGGGTATAGGATTCTGAAAATTAATGTTTTAGCAAAAATTTACATTACTATGTGATAGGGACTTTATGGTCATTAAAAGATTGGACTCACTTTAAAGCAAAATCCCAGGGCTTAGGGCAGCTGTTTCTCAGAATCATGCTAATTTATTCATTTGCAGTGAGATCCCTTTCTCTGTCATTGCAAGTCACCTTTTTCTTCCCAAAGATTTTGTGGGCGATATCAGTGCTCCTACCTGAATTTAGGGTTCACGTATATTTAGTAGCCACCACTGCAAAATGAAAACACAGGAAATGCTGTTTTTCCTTGTTTTAGTTTTAAAACAACACTGATCTTTCCCCAAGGTCCACGGTTTATTGACCTTTATCTTTAGATTTCTTGGATACTCACTGATGTAGGAAAGCTCAGCTGTTTAGCTGAGTTTCACTTCACGCTGATATTTGTGAAGATTTATGAAATGTCAATTTGAAAGAATTATCATTTACATTTAAAATATTTTCCACTTAGACAAAGTTTATATGCTTCATTTGAATATTCACTTTATTAAATAAACTATGCAATGGAATACATACGTTTTACAGTTTCCTTAGGAAGCCAAGGAAAAAGCTAAGTTAGAATATTTTGTTCAGTTACAAGTTGACTGGTTGGTGGTAGTTGGTAATAGGTCACTTATGTTGCTCTTCTTGAGTGTTCCCTTCTCCACAACATGGTGCAATAACTTCCCAGTGTGACCACATAAAAGGTTGTGGGTCCATGACAGGGAGGGAAGTGGAAGGTAATTAGGTCATTGGAAACATCTCTCTCAAAAGGGATTCATGCCTGTCGAAAGAAGTTATTTTTTTTTTTTTGAGGGTGCAATGAACTTTATTGATGGTATCCAAGAGAGTAGGGCTCCCTAAGCCCCCTCCTGCTATTCTGGGGGTCTGGGATGGAAACTGTGAGGGAGATGCTCAGTGTCAAGGGTTAGTTAGGCCAGGGACTGCTCAGCAGCCGAGGACCTCACTCTTGCTGTGTCCTTGCTGGGATGGGTGGTCCAGGGCGGGCTTCTTACTCCTTGGAGGCCATGTAGGCCATGAGGTCCACCACTCTGCTGCTGTAGCCGAATTCATTGTCGTACCAGGAAATGAGCTTTACAAAGCTGTCATTGAGAGCAATGCCAGCCCCAGCATCGAAGGTGGAAGAGTGGGAGTCACTGTTAAAGTCACAGGAGACGACCTGGTCCTCAGTGTAGCCCAGGATGCCCTTTAGTGGGCCCTCGGATGCCTGCTTCACCACCTTCTTGATGTCGTCATACTTGGCAGCTTTCTCCAGGCGGCATGTCAGATCCACGACGGACACATTGGGGGTAGGAACGCGGAAGGCCATGCCCGTGAGCTTCCCGTTCAGCTCTGGGATGACTTTGCCCACAGCCTTGGCAGTGCCAGTGGACGCAGGGATGATGTTCTGGGCAGCACCACGGCCATCTCGTCACAGCTTCCCAGAGGGGCCATCCACAGTTTTCTGGGTGGCCGTGATGGCATGGACTGTGGTCATGAGTCCTTCCACGATGCCAAAGTTGTCATGGATGACTTTGGCCAAGGGGGCTAAGCAGTTGGTGGTGCAGGAAGCGTTGCTGACAATCTTGAGGGAATTGTCATACTTGTCATGGTTCACACCCATCACAAACATGGGAGCATCTGCAGAAGGGGCGGAGATGATGACCCTCTTGGCCCCAGCCTTCAAGTGGGCCCCAGCCTTCTCCATGGTGGTGAAGACACCGGTAGACTCCACAACATACTCGGTGCCGGCATCTCCCCATTTGATGTTGGCGGGATCTCACTCCTGGAAGATGGTGATGGCCTTCCCGTTGATGACAAGCTTCCCATTCTCAGCCTTAACTGTGCCTTTGAACTTGCCATGGGTGGAGTCATACTGGAACATGTAGACCATGTAGTTGAGGTCGATGAAAGGGTCATTGATGGCAACAACATCCGCTTTGCCAGAAGTGAAGGCAGCCCTGGTAACCAGGCGTCAAATACGGCCAAATCCATTCACTCCGACCTTCACCATCGTGTCTCTGGAACGAGGCTGGCACTGCACAAAAAGAAGCGGCTGTCTCGAGAACAGGGAGGAGCAGAGAGCCAGAAGTGAGTTATTTTTGCCACAGTGAGTTGTTACATAAGGAACAAGACAGGCTCTTCTGCTTGCTCTGACTTCCTGTCACACTGTGTGCTCTCTGACTTCCTGTCACACTGTGCTCTCTGACTTCCTGTCACACTGTGTGCTCTCTGACTTCCTGTCACACTGTGTGCTCTCTGACTTCCTGTCACACTGTGCACTCTCTGACTTCCTGTCACACTGTGTGCTCTCTGACTTCCTGTCACGCTGTGTGCTCTCTGACTTCCTGTCACACTGTGCGCTCTCTGACTTCCTGTCATATGTGCTCTCTGACTTCCTGTCGCACTGTGTGCTCTCTCTGACTTCCTGTCACACTGTGTGCTCTCTGACTTCCTGTCACACTGTGTGCTCTCTGACTTCCTGTCGCACTGTGCTCTCTGACTTCCTGTCACACTGTGTGCTCTCTGACTTCCTGTCACACTGTGCGCTCTCTCTGACTTCCTGTCACACTGTGTGCTCTCTGACTTCCTGTCACACTGTGCGCTCTCTGACTTCCTGTCATATGTGCTCTCTGACTTCCTGTCGCACTGTGTGCTCTCTCTGACTTCCTGTCACACTGTGCGCTCTCTGACTTCCTGTCACACTGTGCGCTCTCTCTGACTTCCTGTCACACTGTATGCTCTCTGACTTCCTGTCGCACTGTGTGCTCTCTCTGACTTCCTGTCACGCTGTGTGCTCTCTGACTTCCTGTCACACTGTGTGCTCTCTGACTTCCTGTCACGCTGTGTGCTCTCTGACTTCCTGTCACACTGTGTGCTC